>NC_055667.1:26052500-26130000 GCF_017976325.1 Chelmon rostratus | reverse complement strand
TATTAACAGACTGATTAACGCGTCTCTGTCTCCAATTCAAAAACACGATGTGGTCAAAAGTATGTGGACAGCTGAACATTCCCTCCATATGTGACTGTGTAACATGTGATTGTGACAGTTTGGGCGTTGAAGTTTTTCTTCTGCGTGGCTTCATTTTCTTCATTTATTTTATTTATTTCTTTTTTTCTTTTTATATTTTATTTCTAAAAAAAAAAATTTAACCTAATGTAGAACTTCCATTAGAAATCTGCTAATTTAAGTTTTTTCACTTTTCTTAGATATAAACATTATATTTATACATCATTTATATATAAATAAACAGCATTTTGAGACAGAAATACAATTTTTTCTCACAACTCCTACAATGTATTCCATGACCCCTTGTGGGGGTCCTGAACCCCCAGGATGGGTCCACAATATCTTTGCATGCTGTAGCATTAAGATTTCCCTTCACTGGAACTAACAGGCCCAAACCAAACAAAAGAACACACAGCTAAAGAATGTGGAGAGGGGCGTCCACATTCTTTTGGCCATGTAGTGTACCAATCCAAATTTTCTATATTCATTCAATCTTACACAAGAGATTTTTTTGTATGTGTTTTATTTTGGAATAGAACTTAAATTTAGTGTCTTAGTAAAGGAAGTCTTGTTCTTTCAGACACATTAGCGTCTGTTAACACACTCATTCAGCTCTCATTCAATCTGTCTGCCTCTCACACACACACCTCACACAGTCTGAAACTCAACACCAGCCTGCACTTTCACTGCAGCATGCACACACGCACGCACACGCACACACGCACGCGTGCACACGCACGCACGCACGCACGCACGTACACGCACCCTATCTGTTGGCATGCTCCGCTCAGGTTTCATCCAGCTGCTGCTGCTGCTCTTCTCAGACGGTAAACTCACTAATGTGGACAAATTTGAAAATTATGTTTTCCTCAAGTTCTCCTTTGATACTGAAGTATCTCGACAACAGAGTCCTTCAGTGTGCTGCCTTGAAAGCAGCGAGTGTCTGAACTCAGAAGAATCTGAGAGGAAATATCTCCGCTGGACAATGTTTTTTGAACAGGAACGATGTGGCTTAAATGTGATTAAAACCTTGTAATTTGTGGAAATGATATTGCTGAAATAAATCTGTCAGTCTCTTGTGTCTTGCTGCTGTATGCAGCTTCTTTTATTTAGAAAAAAACATTGAAAATCTGATGGCTTAACTCTCATAAGTATCCATTCGGAATAAAGATCAAAGTCAGAACTCCCATTGGAAAACTGCTAATTTACTTCCTGTGTATTTTCTTTGTTTATCAAATAAATCTAATTAGGTCAGAACTTCCATTAAACATACATCTTGCCTTGTCATGGAGCTAATGTTTTATCTTATTAAAAAAACAACACAGAACTTCCATTAGATATCTGCTGATTTTAATCATTAGTGAGTGACATTGATGTCCTGTTGTGTCTGCACAGAGACGCCATCTTTTCTTCTGCCTCTGAGTCAGAAAACAGCTGACTGTCTTATTAGCGCCACCAACAGGTCAGCAGTGTGTCTGGATGGAAAAAGGCTTGTGGCATCTGTAATCTCCTCAGACTCAACACACCTGATCATAGAATCCACCTGTTATCACTGACGTACTTTTGCATCTCTGTTGTCATAGCGACTGCATCAGGATAACATACGAATGAACGGGATGATTGCAGAGAAACTGGAACCAGGAAATAAAAATGTTGCCCCCTTTTTCTGAGCAGAGACGAGACAAAGACGAGGGTACAGTGTGTGAGAGTGATGGAGGGCCATCCGATCCATTCAGCTCCTTCAGACAGACACTAAACATTGTTCAGTCAGCCATCAGAGCCTGAGGGAGGAGGAGGAGGAGGAGGAGGAAGGGCAGTGAAGGGTGAAACAGGCAGGGGGGAGGCAGTTAAGCTTATTAGATCCTTCCCATCCCCCAATACACACACACACACACACACCGCAGACAATACTGAGACCACCAACTAATGGTTTTAACCCCTAAGGCGTGTGCGCGCAAACACACACACACACACACACACACACACACACACACACACACACACACACTAAAGGTGACACAGGAAGTAAAGGGGGTGAAAGCAGCAGGATAAACACACTGTCTTACTGTCTGTCTGTCTGTCTGTCTGTCTGTCTGGTGAATAAAAGAATTGTTGATTCTGTGGTTAAAGGACGTTTCTGTACATTTTCGATGGGCTCTTATTTTGGTAGTTGTCTCCGTCCTTCCATCCTGTTTCAGTCACAACAGAACAATGTAACTCTGAAGTAATTTCCACTGTGAACATCTGCTGCAGTGCAGAGCTGCTTACTAGATGACCTTTCACCCTGCGGGCTCTGTTCACCTCACCTGACAGCTCAGGTGCGCTAAAAGTTTTCTTCTTTTTCAAACCAGCGATTTGGACTCGGGTGTTAAACTGTGTCTCGGAGCCATGTGGACATGTTGAGACGTCCTGTGTCTCCTCATGTCTCTGCACTGAGGCTGCTGTGGGTTAGCAGACAGGCTAACAGATCATTGTGTGACGTCTGTTTCTGGCCTTGCTCCACCTTCAGATCACCAGTTGTAATAATTATCAGGTGGATTTCCATCAGGTTTGGTCTCATCTACTTCAGCTGGCTGCTTTGATGCCTGCTCTGTTATTTGTTCTTTAGTGATTTACTGTTAAATGTCTTCTTTTGTATTATGTTTTCAGTTAGTAACAAAACCTGACTTACAATTTACAAAGACATGAAACAGGAAAAAAAACATGTTTTATCTGCATGGAGGTAATTTATATGTGTGAACTTCCATAGGAAAACTGGTGATTTAAGGACCTGAAGTCTCTGTTCTGTTCAGAGCTTGGTTTCTTTAATTAGGGAAAATTGTAAGTCAGAACCTCCACTGAAAACCTGCTGATTTAACTCTCAAAAACCTTTCATCTCTGCGGAGCTCAACACGTTTGAAAAGCTCAAACGAGAGAATTCTGATAAATGACTTAAATCATCAAACTCTGAGAGGACAAACAGACACAAGATCTACAACAGGACCTTCCTCTAGGCCTGGATTATCATCGCCATGGTAACAATTACATATGATATAATAGATAATATGATAACCCCCCCCACCCCGCCCCCGCCACACACACACACACACACACACACACACACACACACACACACACACACTTTGAGTGGTGGAACGAAATAGAGAGATAAAGACAGAGAGAGAGAGAGAGAGAGAGAGAGAGAGAGCGAGAGGATGAAGTGTGAAGACTCTTCAGTCTCTTTGGGGAGCTGACAGATTTGCTCGTTCTTCCATCATCTCCTTGGCAACCGAATAATAATTAATCCACCTCTGTGTGTGTGTGTGTGTGTAGTATGAAGGCATCTATGTCAATTTGTGTGTATGTGTGAGCGTGTGTGTGTATGTGTGAGTGTGTGTGTGTGTGTGTCTGCATGTGTATGTGTCAGTGTGTGAGACTGTGTGTGTAGCTGTATGTGTGTGTGTGTGTCTCATGTTTTCTGCAGTGTGTGTGTGATTTTTTTGTGCGGTCTGCGGTGATGCAACAATATCTCCCCTTCAGTATGTAGGGCAGCTGTTAGCGAGGAGAGAGATGATGCAAAGGAACGAACAAACGGGGGTGAGGGGTGGGGGGGTTGAGGAGACGCAAGAGCAAGGGGGGGCAGGACAGGAGAAACACAGAAACTTTTTGCTTCAATGTTCTCACCTGACTGAAGACGAATGTGCACACTGGGAAACCACTGAAGCAGCCACTGATGAGGGCTGATCAATTGACCTGTGTGAAACCATCAGCGCCTCAACATATCATCCATCCCTCCATCTGATTCTCACCAAAAAACTAGATTTTACTTCAGTAAAAGTACAGAAGTACTAGCGTCAAACTGCCAGCATGTGGAAGTTCTCTTCATCAATGGATTATCGTGCTTCAGTTTAATGCCACAGCAAAGATGGAGCTGATTTTAATTACTTTATATTCTGCTGACTAACTGTGATTACATCAAAATCTATTTACTGATTCAGATTTTCATCAATAATCTGAATCTGTAACTTGTTTCTAAGGTTATCAGATACATCTTGTGGAGTAGCTGTATAAAGTAATATAATTGGAAATACTTGTGTAAAGCACAAGTACTTCAGTCGAGTACTTGAGTAAAAGAACAAAACAAAGTTCATTCAGAGCAGAACTGTTGGTTTTGTTTTACATTAAATCACTGACAGTCTTCTATCATCTTCAGTTTAACTCTGGTGTCACAGTAGGTAACTTTATTTTGGCGGGGTGTGTTGTTGTTATGCTGGAGACAGACGGAGGGACGGAGAGCAGAGCAGCTCTCTGCAGTAAATATCTTCAACATGAGGAATGTACACAGCTGAAAGCCTGTGTGTGTGTGTGTGTGTGTGTGTGTGTGTGTGTGTGTGTGTGTGTGTGTGTGTGTGTGTGTACTCCTGTACTCCTGGTACCGCTCATAGTGCTGCAGGACTAACTACTACTACTACTGTTACAACTGCTACAGCTTATGATACTGTCCTGTGGTTCCCAACCTGTGGCTCTGGGCCCCACACAGGATCCCAACATTATTCTGCAGGGTCATACGAGGATTTAAAGACTGAGAACAGGAACATGGTGGAAGGAAAGAAAAACGTCTCTGAAGTGGCTGAAGTGTTCAGACACTGTCCACACTGAGGATGTAACCTGACCAGCCAACAGTGAGACAGGCAGACAGACAGGTGTGGAGACAGTGGACAGAGCTTCAGTGTGTTTAAAGTTTCAGTGTGTTTGTGTCTCACTGACAAAAAGCAGAACAGACAGGAATGTTACTGTCCCTGTAAACTAAACACCATCCAATACACGACTGTCTGACTGCCCAGCTGTCTGTCTGCCTGTCTGTCTGACTGCCCAGCTGTCTGTCTGCCTGTCTGACTGCCCAGCTGTCTGTCTGCCTGTCTGACTGCCTGCCTGTCTGACTGCCTGCCTGCCTGCCTGACTGCCCAGCTGTCTGTCTGTCTCTGTCTGTCTGCCCAGCTGTCTGTCTGCCTGTCTGACTGCCTGCCTGTCTGACTGCCTGCCTGCCTGACTGCCCAGCTGTCTGTCTGTCTCTGTCTGTCTGCCCAGCTGTCTGTCTGCCTGTCTGACTGCCTGCCTGTCTGTCTGCCTGCCTGTCTGACTGCCTGTTTATGTGTCTGTCTGTCAGTCTGTCTGTAGTCTGCCCGTCTATCTGTTTGAAATAAAAAATACTATGTTACAAGTAAAAATGCTGCATTTCAATGTACTTCACTCCTCAGTGTATATATATATCACAGTGCTGTGTATACTTTGACACATATGTACTTTATGTACTTCGTATCTGCTATTTATAGATTTACTTGTGTTTTTATATCACGTCACATCACTCAGTGTTCACCTCTAACACAAATGTTTGCACGAGATATTAAATAATACACAATAAAAGAACAAAAAACAACTAATAATGTGAAACAACATGAAACCCACTGATGATGATGATGATGGCGACGACGGCGACGACGACGACGACGACGATTAAAGAGTGTGTAAACAGTGAAACACGTCTGTTTGAGTTGAAATCTAATCCTTCTGTGATCACCATGAGCAGATCTCGCTCTCTAAAGGACGACTCAGCATTTAAACCGAGCTCAGGTTTTACTTTTTATTTAATCTCTGATTTGATGACTGAACGTTCATTCACTCCGTTTCTCTTTTTACTCAAATCAAATCTTCACACAGCAAATTAGAGAAGACTTTCATCTGTTTCATGTCAGAGTGAACAGAACTTCACACAGTGTAGCTGTTTGATACCTGTCCTCCAGCTGCACACACACACACACACACTCTCAGCTCATACAGCCATCAGTGTGTGTGTGTGTGTGTGTCATCTCTGTTCACTTCAGTTCAGTTTACTTTATTTCATCAGCGACTGAGGAAGAAAGATGTTGAACCTTTTAACCTGCTTTCATTAACATTAATGTTAATGTTCTCCCACCAACATCGTAGATTTCCTCGTAGCTGTTTTAGAACCTTTCTGATCTTTTTCATTGAGTTTTGTTTCATGTTGAATCATTGATCTGCCTTATTTTTATTGATTTTGTATTTGTGTGGAGGACATGAAGACGGGACCAAACAGGAAGTTATTTGTGACACTCCTGGACTGTCTGTGACTTTGAAGGCAGAGAGATCTCATAGTTTTAAGGTTCCTGTTGTTAATCTGTTCTACAGTCATTATTTTTATAACACTGTCTATCAATACATACAGTACGTTACAGCTATTTGTTCCCATAATGCTTTGGGGATGTAAATAGGAAGTTTACTGTTGCCATGGAATAGGTGAGTTAGCTGTAAGTTACAACCTGAGCAGCCGTTAGCAGCTCTTGTTAGCTTCTCCTGTCAGCAGCCCTTGTTAGCATCTACTGCTAGCAGCTTGTTAGCAGCTCATGTTCGCAGCTCCTGTTAGCGTCTCCTGTTAGCAACTCTTGATAGCATCTCCTGTTAGCAGCTCATGTTCACAGCTCCCGTTAGCAGCTCATGTTCGCATCTACTGTTGCAGCTCTTGTTAGCATCTCCTGTTTGCAGCTTTTGTTAGAATCTCCAGTTAGCAGCTCTTGCTAGCGTCTCCTGTTAGCAGCTCTTCTTACCATCTCATGTTAGCAGTGTGTGACTGATGTACGGACAATGATCAATGATCTGTTTTCTTGTGCGAGGCGAGCAAAAACCCTAAATAACTACAAACACTTGAAGAACGAGAAGTAAGAATGAAAACTGTGCACGGCGGTTCACTGCATCTGAGCCAAAGACACAACAGCTTCACATTGACCAGCAGAATAAAAATGATCCAGATGCATTTATCTTGTCTCTTATTTCATTACCTCAGACTGAGTGATGCTTTCAGATCAGAGTCACTTCACAGTATCTGTTTTCTTTCAGCAGATTCATCGAACAACAGCAAACAGTCTGACCTCAGACAGAGCTCAGCTAACAGCAGCTAGCGGCTAGCTCAGCAGTTAGCGGATAACAGTTACAGCAGCTGGAGGCAGACTGAGGCGAGATCTTTATGATAAAGATTGTGCAGAAAAGTTCATTAACGTTCCTCTGACTGGCTGATTGCTTCATGCACTTCGCTGCTGGTTATAATTACAGAGAGGGGACATTAATAAATGCTATTAACCGCCGTTCAATTCTTTCTTTCTTTTTTAATGATTGTTCTTTTAATTGATGATCAGTTTTTTTGATTTTGCAGCAGATACTGAGCTCGTTAACACAGATCCAGGTGAGGCGGAAAGGGAGAGGCAGCAAAGAGCTAATTAATTTCTGCAGGAAATAATTGTCACTCATTTCAGTGTGTGATGAAACACGAGGCAATAACACACGCACGCACGCACACGCACACGCACGCACACACACACTCTGATGTGGGTCGGGGTGTTTCAGTTAGGAACATCACCCTGACTGTGTTGCTGGAGGAAACATTAATTACAGGACAGACTGTTAACGAGCTGAACGTCATGTTGGTGGAGTGACTTCACACCAAAAACGGTCCAATGTTACAAAATCAGTTATTTTAATCAGACTCCATCTTGTCACTGATTATTTGGTAACCATGGTAACAGGCATGTGGGAATTTCCCCTGACAGGAAGCGAGAAGGTGTTAGGCGTCTCTTCATTGGAAAGTGAGCGACACTCGCAGTAAACGCCACCTCAGGCTGAATCCAGTGTTCCCACCAACGTGGCAGACGGAAACTGAAAGCTCCTCCCCGAAGGTTCCTCGTCACTGCGGCTCTGCTAACGCGAGCACATGTGAGACGAAGAACAAGCTGACTCTGTTAGGATCAGACGACATGATGTTCTAGTCCTTGACGACGGTCGCCGTGTCACAGCGCCGTAAACGCGCCGTAAACGCGCCGTAAACTCTCGTGTCTTGGTCGGGTGACTGGCAAGACTACACGTGTGACCCCAGCCAATCACAGCACGTCTTATTTCACGATCAGGCACGAGTTCAGATGTCATCGGGGAGGCGGGTTAAGCAACTGTCAATCAAACTGACAGAAGTGTTGTATGATGCTGGCGGTCTTGTGTACCGATGTAAACTTCTGCCCATTCTGTCGTTATTTATACATCTACTGAGAAGCATCTGGAGAACATTTAGGACAGATACGAGTTCACATCATCATCATTTTATTTCCATAGTTTAGCAGGTCGCACCACACAGGAAGAGACGCCCGACTGTCGTTCATGATCAGCCACGACAAAATCGTCTGAAAATCGGTCTGGATTCATGTAGCCTGATCCCGTCACAAACATCAGCTTCCTCTTTCCTTCACTGTGGATTAATGTGATCTGAGCTCGATGTGTCGGGTCTGTCTCACACATGCACACACACACACAGACTCAGGTAGTACACCTGAAGAGTCTCTGAGTGGTAACTGTTGATGTGTAGAAGCAGCAGGGAATGAAGAGAGGCTGTTTGCTGGGAACACTGGACCTTATCATCTCCATCACACACTGGAGAGCCGCTGGGAACAGGAAACACTTCTCAGAGGGTCACAATGACAGAGGAACAAAGAGCTGTCTGACACACACACACGCGCGCGCACACACACACACACACACACACACACACACACACACACACACACACACACACACACACAGAGAGAGAGAGAGAGAGAGAGCTGTTGTTGCTCAGTAAACTGGTTCCAGTCTGACCCTGACTGGTTTCATTGGTGAACAGCCAGAATCTGAGATGATATGCACTGTCCTTGTTTCCTCTCCTCATCTCCTCTCCTCTCAGTGTTTTGCTTGGTGTTAAACTGCTGTCACAGTACGACACACACACACACACGCACGCACGCACGCACGCACGCACGCACGCACGCACGCGCACGCACGCACGCACACACACACCTACCCCCTCTCTGTTTCTTCTGTTCATGTGACCCAGTTTCAGGTGCTCAGTGGATTAAAGCTCAAACACTTTCTCCTCCTCTTCCTCCTTCCTCCTCCTCTGTTCCCTCGTTCCCTTCATCTGTTTCCTGCCCGTCCTCCTGTCTCCTCCATCGGTCTCTTCTGGTCCTCTTCCTCCCTCGCTGTGCAGATCTCCAGCCGAGCTGCTGATGCTGATAAATATGTTGATCACATTTACTGATTAGAGCTCCTCTTCATCTTCAGGCCTCACAGAGCTGAATTATTCTGCAGCTGCTGACAGAAACATCGTGAGGAGGAGCCTTCAACGCGTTCTCGCCCTGCTCGTTGTTTAGTTTTGTCCAGTGTTTAAACGTCGTGTCAGACAGGACGTCTGTCACGTCGCCGTGATGGTGGTCATGTGATCATCCCGAGTATAAACTGCAGTCGCTGTTTTCAGCCTTCATTCAGAGCTCGGCACTGACCGGCAGGTAACTTCAGGTTTCACTCTTTCAGGTGTATTATGGTGGTTCACGTCTTACTGGAGGACGTCGCCCTGGTAACTTCTGCTGCACACCTGACCTGCTCCAGAGCAGGTAAGGTGAGGTAAAATGACTTCACTGTTTTAGAAGACCCCATGGAGCTTTGAGAGGGTCTCTGAGGAGTTGTTATTGATCATATGTGAACACTCTCGTATCACGATGGTGGTAACAGAAAGATATGCCAAGTCTAGCAGCACTTCCTGTTTGTTTCACAATAAAAGCCTCCACTGCCTTTTCACTCAAACACATGAATGAAATGTTGGACATAATCAGCATTAGTTTCAGTCAGCAAATAAAGGTTCAAGATGAAACTGATGGATGCTGAGCACAGAACACAGGAAGTAAAGATACAGGAAGTAAAACTACAGGAAGTGAAGTAAAAGCCTGGACAAAGGTTTGGATGAAAGCTCCAGAAGAGTAAAGAGGATGATAATAATCCTTAATGAAGCTGGGCCACATTTTCCCTGATTAAAGTGCTGGTTAATTAACGACTAGCTGTGACATGAGAAGTCACACACACACACACACACACACACACACACACACACAGATACTGTACAGTAACTGTACAGTACAGTCTGTTGGAGTGTGTGTTGTTTTTCAGAGGTCTAACCATGTTCAGATTTAGACTGGGCGTGGCAGCAGCTCACTGGCTCACCACACACACACACACACACACACACAGACACACACACACAGACACACACACACACAGCTTTACAGAGTATTTTGTAGACGTGCCATGAATAAGAGAGGAAGCAGATAGACTCGCTTTCTTTTCATTCAGACCACACACTGTTTTACTACTGTGTGTGTGTGTGTGTGTGTGTGTGTGTGTGTGCGTGTGTTATTGTGTGTGACGTCAGGCTAAAACATGTCCTTTGGGACAAACTTTATGGATTTTGCTGTAAAACACAGTCAATAAGGAGAGAGAGAGAGACAGAGAGAGAGAGAGACAGAGAGAGATATAGATAGAGAGAGAGAGAGAGTGATAAGGGTGAGGAGGACAGACTGAAGGAGACAGAGGAAAGAAAGAGAAGAGACAAAAGAGAGAGAGGAGAGATGAAGTCATTTCCCAAGGTGAGTCCTGACGAAGCACAGACACACACACAGCTGATAAACTCTGTGTGTGTGTGTGTGTGTGTGTGTGCGTGTGTGTGTGTGTGTGTGTGTGTCTGTGTAGTGGTAGTAGTATTTATCGGAGACTCCTGACCGAGAACGAAGAGTCATTTATCAGCTGGCAAGGACACGGACACACACACACATACACACCTGTGTGCTGAAAATGAAAACACACACCCACACCCACACACACAGTGCAACACTACAGTTAAGGTAATAAAAGAAGAGTCACCTCCTCGTGGTTGTTTGCCTCCACCAGTGAGTCAGGTTACAGTTTCCATTCAGACTCATTTAACACCAACTCAGTGTCTGACTGAATGTGAAATACGGCCCCATCTGCCCTCCTGCTCCTGACTGCTGGTGCTGAATAACTGCCCACTTTCCACATCTCTACAAGCATCCTGGTGTCAGTGAGTGGAAACGATGGAAATCCCCCAAAAAGTCAAAACACGGTTAAAAAAAAACAAAAAGCTTCCACACTCGTCTGAGCTGGAGAAGTTGGTGCATTAATAAAAGCTTTGCTGTGAATCTGATTCACTGCCGATGGAGACAAACAGCAGGTGGCGCTGATTCTCCAGTTGGTGCCATTTAGCCACCGCAGAAGAAAAGACACGGCGAGGCGACGAGCTCCAGCCAAAGGTCAAACGATAAAAACATGATCAAGCAGTGAAAAACAGAAAACAGTGATCCAGTCTTAACTTTAAACTTAGACTTAACTTTGAAAGCGGCAGTCGGATCATGGTGGAAACGTGGAGCTGAGCAGGAAACTGGACCAGCGGTCAGACATGGCAGACGGAGCTGCAGCAGTCCTTCCAGAGGACGGGTGGAGGTCCTTTTGCCTCCACATGCCACCAGCATGTAAATTCATTTTCTTTTATTTCATTCGTGTAAACAAGCCTCTGCATCCCGATTAAACTGTATTTCATTTCAGTGCCCATCAATTAACTTTACTAATGATTTCCTAAACTGAGATTCATTTTTTTCATTTTTTTTAAACATGGAGTCACTCATAACATAGTTTTGCAAAACTTTGATAAGAACTGATCTCAGCACAGGCAAAATCTGACAGCAGGCTCATTTCATGACATTTCCACTCAGGTTTCTGATGCACAAAGTGAAGATTACATCAGAAATATAACAGTCTTAACTTATTTTTCATATTGATCATGTAATGATGCAGTTTCTCTGTCACTGTACCTGCACACTGCACGTCACTCTATGTACTGTTGATTGTTTATTTTATAAATGAATTAACTTGTTTAGTCTTTTGTCTTGTTTTGTCATTTTTGTCCTCGTTCAGCTGTGTGTCCTTTTATCTTCACAAATACACTAAGTGCCATGTTCAAATTCCTTGTATGTGCACACATTCTGAATAGCAGTACATTTTACTGATAACACGTGAATGCACCGCAGAATAAAGCATTGTAAACTGTTAAAACACACACACACACACACACGCACACACACACGTCCCAAGTGTTTAGAGGTACCTCCTAAACACCTGCATTTATTACTGTGGCGGCTACACCATACAGAGAGAGAGAGCTACAAGGCACTGCATTAAATAATTACAGGAAACACACACACACAAACACACCGTGAAGAAGAAGGGCTGGCAAACTGCCCACACACACACAAACACACACACACACACACACACACACACACACACACACACACACACACACACACACAGAGGTCAAACAGTTAGGTAAACAGAGTAAATCATTACTGTGCTCTCTGGCAGGTTCAAACCCGTTAGCACCGCTACACACCAACGCTAACACACTAGCAATGCTAACACTAGCAGCCGACACACACACACACACAGACATTCACACACATGCAGGGATAATGAGACAAAAGCCCCCAGACCCTCGAGACCCTCCACCCCCACCCCGTCATGTCCACACATGTGTTGCTCGCTGTGGTTTTACGTCCTTTTTCAGCAACAATTCATAGATTAACTGTAAGCGTTCAGCTCAGTACTGTTGCTTCTAAAGCAGACACTGCGTCCTCGGATCTGTGGGACAGGACGTCACGACTGCACGTCAAGTTTAAACCCGTCCTGCGCGACGCCATCAGCATCACCGCAGCACGCTTCCTCCTTATGACACAAAGCGACGTATAAACAGCCCGGAGACACATCGAGGTTTACGTTTCATTTTGAGCATATGGCTGCTGAACATATTTTATCAACAGATTTTTGACCAAATGCTGCACAGAAAACAGAAGACAGACAGACAGACAGACAGGCAGACAGACAGAGACACAAACACCAGCTGCTGTTAGCAAAGCACCCACAAATACCTTCTCCTGCTAGCAAAGCTACAGTCCTCTGCTACTTTTTAACAGGAAGTCCTTCTGTGAATTAGCATTACACAGTTACAGCTAACTGGCTAATTATGCTACAACTATCTCATTAGCGTTAGAAAGTTTACTGAGTGGCTAACAGTGATAAAACTCTCTCTTTGTATATCTGCTAGCTGCTGACAAAGTTAGAGCTAGCCAGTTAATGACGCTGCAGCTCTATGTATACACCTGTTAGCATTAGCAATGAATCATTTTGACATAAAGGTCATCGACTGTGTGTTTGGAAGTCAGTGCATCTTCATCTGAGGAAATCTCTGGAGCTACAGCTCTGTGTGTTTAGATGCTACATGCTGATGTGTTTACCAGAGCAACAGAGAACAGATTCAACTCTGCCATGTTAATGACAAAAGTTACATAACTAATTATATGTATGTATTCAGCAGCCAATCAGAGGCTTAGACAAGAGACAGCAGGTTCTAACTTCATCACAGGAGCTGATCCCACATCTGCTTCTAACTTCAACATCTGGAAACACTCTCTCTCTCTCTCTCACACACACACACACACGCACACACACACACAGAGTACCGTAAGTTGACGTTTTAACACCTCATTGAGTCCTGCCCGCCAAACCCGCCCTCCTCTGTTTCCACACGTACACATAATGGCTGAATTACACCTTTATGGAAACAAAACCACATTACACACACACACACACAAACACACACACACACAAATACAGAATAAATAAACAGGCAAACAAATGCATGTAAGCACAAAAAAGCTGAGGTGAATCAATAACCACACACACACACACACACACACACACACACACACACACACACACATACACATACACACTCTGAAGCCTCTCAGTCACCCGTACAGAACAATTCCTTGACTTGCCAGACAGAACCATCAACCCATTTTAACTCAGAGCCCCTGGCACTACGGCACACACACACACACACACACACACACACACGCACACGCACAGGATTTATGGGCGGCTGCTTGGACCTGGACAGCAGCAGCTCATCCTTTCACCGTTTCATCCGTTCACGTCTTACTGGAGGACGTCGCCCTGGTAACTTCTGCTGCACACCTGACCTGCTCTAGAGCAGATAAGGTGAGGTAAAATGACTTCACTGTTTTAGAAGACCCCGTGGAGCTTTGAGAGGGTCTCTGAGGAGTTGTTATTGATCATATGTGAACACTCTCGTATCACGATGGTGGTAACAGAAAGATATGCCAAGTCTAGCAGCACTTCCTGTTTGTTTCACAATAAAAGCCTCCACTGCCTTTTCACTCAACAGCAGCTCATCCAGGCGGAGACATAAATCTACACCCATGCTTCAGACACGGCCTGTTGTCCCTGATCCATTTAGAGGCTATTCGAGGGAGTGAGGGTGGTTGTCAGGGTGGGGGTCGTGGTGGTGTGGCAGGGGGGTGGGAGTGTCACCAGACAATTGTGTCGTCCTATCAGATTGGGGCCTCCCGTCACACACAATGACAGGAGCTGTGTGGCTACATCCCAAATTTAAAGAAGAATGACAAACAGTGATTATCAGGTGTAAAGATACTGTGCTGGGTATTGATGAACAATACTGCCACTGACAAACTAACACACACCGCAATTTGCTTTGTTATAGAGGTTAGCCGCACTGGCTGGCTAACACACAGCAAAAAATTTAGTTAGTTAGCACATTCAGGTTAGCTGCGCTAACTGGCTTACACACAGCAAAAAGTTTACTTAGCACATACGGGTTAGCTGCACTGCCTGGCTTACACACATAGCACAAAGTTGACTTAGTTAGCACATACAGGTTAGCTGCACTGGCTGGCTAACACACAGCAAAAAGTTTAGTTAGTTAGCACATTCAGGTTAGCTGCGCTAACTGGCTTACACACAGCAAAAAGTTTACTTAGCACATACGGGTTAGCTGCACTGCCTGGCTTACACACATAGCACAAAGTTGACTTAGTTTGCTCATACAGGTTAGCTGCACTGCTTAGTAAAAGCAAGTAGCACAAAGTTTACTTAGTTAGCACATACAAGTTAGCTGCACTGACTAGCTAACAAGCAGCACAAAGTTGACTCAGTTTGTTAGAGCTAACCAGTTAACAACACTGCAGCTCTCAGGATTTACATGTTAGCATTAGCATTGAAATATTTCAATATCGGTACCACATGACGAGGCATTTCTCATTTTGCTACTCAAAGAAAAGCATCAGGAAGTCAGTTATTGTAGTTCGGCTGCTGGTTTGACGGCTCACCAGCAGTCAGCAGGTGGAGCTGCAGCAGTGACACACAGTTCATGGAGGAGACTGAGATCCTTAGAAAGAGACAGATCTAGGCAGTCCTCAGGATATCATTATGTCCAATGTCAAATAAACAAAAGAAGAAAAGAATGAAGATGCTCCCTATAACTGCAGGACTGCCCTGATCAAAGTAATCCACTGACAGTTGTCTGCACAAAGACACGGTTGTCCACTGTTACTTCTGCCTTCGTCCACATAGAGTCAGATGCAGAATATCAATATTCGAAGACAAATTTAACGGATTAACTTTTTAACCTTTTACTGGGATGAGATGACAGCAGTTACTTTACACATCACATGAGGAGGGAGAAGAGTAAATAAACTTTACAGAAAATGGACTGAAGGCGAAACGTCCTCTCCTCTAAACTATGTGGGTGTTTATTTTGCTTGCAGTTGTTTATTTGTGGGAGGAAAGAGGCAGCAGTGGCCAGGGGGCTACTGCACGTGCTTAGTAACACACTCAGAGATGACCATGCTTGACCTGAACTAAGAGTGACATCACTGCGATGTCACTGCGATGTCACTGAACCATCCCAGGTGCCTTTTCATAAATAAGGGACACATTCCTCTGATGCTTCTCTCAGGTATCCGATTGGCTGATTTGAATCTCCAAATCAGGAAGAGAGGGAGGAGGGAGGGGGTTGGTGGCTGATTTCTCTGTTGCCAGGGGCAACCACCAATCGTCTGTAATCTAATTTACAGCCAATCAAAACAAAAACACCAGCTGGTCCTTAACTCAGTATGAACAGAGAGGGAAGTGTGTGTGTGTGCTTACGTCTCTAAGTGTGAGTGTGTTTGTATGTGTGTACGTTTCTGTATAGACATGTATATATACTGTGTGTATATATACGTGTGTGTGTGTGTGTGTGTGTGTGGTGAGCCCAGGTGTGAAGCTTCCTCCTCCAATCACACACCAGTCAACCTCAGTTAATATCCAGCCATGAAATATCACTGCTTATTGGCTCATTTACGTGTGTGTGTGTGTGTGTGTGTGTGTGTGTGTGTGTGTGTGTGTGTGTGTGTATACTAATGCTCCTGCAATATAAACTGTTACCACACTTTAATTCCTTCTCCTAACATTTAGCCAATCAATGGCCTCTCTCTGCTGAGAGAGTGATTTGATTGGCTGGGAGCCTCTCCCTGTCGGTGCATTCAAGGACGATCCGACATCTGAAATTTAGGACTCTGCTCATGTCAACAGATCGATCGATTTGAAAAGATAAAACAGCTTTCCGTGAATTATTGTCGTGTTTTGGACTAAACATTTTACTAGACTGGATCATCTAGACCTTGGCCAATCCAACCAGGCCTTTTCTGTGGAAGTGTTGCCTCTGTGAGATGCCTTTATCTTGAAGTGGTTTGCATCAGTCAAATCACAAGAATCTTAGCCTTGCCTTAGACTGCTCTGCCATCAGCTCTGTATAAACTGCTCCACAAAACACATGCAGTCAGTCATCTGACAACTGAAGGCACAATACACATCTAACATGTTGTGTTAACTTATTGTACCATTAGCAACCAAGCTAGCTCCCTTGCTAACTGGTAGTGTGCACAGCAGCTGGTAGAGCTGAAAGGATTACTTCATAAATCAAGCATTAGTTGCAGCCCAACATCTATTTGAGCATCTTTGGCTGGCTAGCTTACCACTTAGCTAGCCTGTAACCAGGTAACTCCCCAGCTGGAGTAGCTCACCAATCAGCCCTGGCCTGACCAGGCTCTTCAACAGTGAATTTTTGATGTTCCTTCAGAGTGTTGACAGCAGTCTTTTACTATACAAATGCTCAGATGCTGGTCTGATCAGGTTGAAGTGAAGTGGGGCTGCGAGCATGCAGGAGGAAAATGTTTTTAAAAACAAGCGATTGGAAGGAAATTGAAAGCGTCGAGACGCTGACTCGGCCTGATCGTTCAGACGAACACAAAGAGAGAGAGAGCAGGTAGAGAGGACGGCAGGGGAATCAAACCCACAACAAGACGGATACAGGAAGAGGCAGTACTACCTGCAGAGGTAAAACATACAGTGGGTTAGCATCACCACCGAGGACCAGGTCTGTTTATTACCTGTCCACCTATTCAAAAACCAGAAGCCTGGCATGACGTTCAGTGTTAGGACACACAGGTGTAACTTATACCTGTCCCCTCACCTTTATAGTTTTAGCTTGATTTTCTTACTTTAGTCTCTCTGAACATTGTTCTCGTAGATCAGCAGACCAGCAGACCAACAGACCAACAGATCAACAGACCAACAGATCAACAGACCAACAGACCAACAGATGAACAGACCAGCAGACCAACAGACGAACAGACCAGCAGATGAACAGACCAGCAGACCAACAGATGAACAGACCAGCAGACCAACAGGTCCACAGATCCACAGATCAACAGACCAACAGAAGAACAGACCAACAGACCAACAGACCAGCAGACCAGCAGAGCAAAAGGAAACATGAACACTGGCAAATGTTTAAGAAGATTCAGTCGACCGCCATGTTAGCAGCTCTGTTGGGCTTAGACACAGCAGTGCTTTGAGCTAAATGCTAACAATTACATTGACAATGCTAAAAATGATGTTCAACACATGATGATGGCACTAGACCAAAAGTCAGAGGACCATCAGAGTTAGTGCAGTTCAGAGGACATATAAACACATAATGGGAATCCAGTCTGGAGCCACGCTGCCTGTGTGCTGCAAAATCAAACAGAAACACTGAGGAATCAAATCAGTGGATCCTGGAGCCAACGCACCAACGCATGCTTGTACTTTCTGGGTATATCTAATGTTGAGTAAATACCATTTCCATGATTTCACTGATGAGCAAACTGATCCTTAAATTAAATAATTATTCAATGCTTACAGTCATTTTTTTGCAGGTGAAGGTAAAAAGACGGAAGGTGAAATGTACAGATGAGATACGCAGGTGCAGCCGTCTCACAATGACATCAAAACAACAATCAAACAATCAATAATCATGCGTTCATTGTGATATGCAGCTTCACTCCCTCTGAAACGGACTGAGGTTTGGTTCGTCTCCAGATTTCAGCTCTAAAAGAGAGAAACAGGTGCAGGCTTCTCCTAATAATCATCATCTATATGAATCTAAATCAACAGATTAATTTGCCTCTGTGGCTGCGAGGATTCATTCCCCGGTCGCTGCCGGGAAAAAAAAAGGAAAAGCAGAAAATGATGTTGGGAAGAAGAGAGAAGCAGGTGCAGGTGGCTCAGTTACAAACAGATATTACTGTTATTAGAATAAAAGCCTCAATTCCCCGTCGTCTCATTAGCCAATAATGGCTCCGTTCCCTCTGAATGCCACAGCTGATTGGCTGGCTCATCTCCGCTAATTCACTTTGTGCTAATGGAAAAGAGGAAGAGGAGGAGGAGGAGGAGGAAGTATTCTTTTATAAAAACGCAGGAAAAGAAAGAAAAAGCTTTCAGCCTGCGTCTATTCGTGGAAAACTGCAGAGACGAAGGAAAAAAAAAGATTTGATCGGTTTTACTGTTTGACACAAAGAAGCATGGAGCACGTGCCAGCTGGAGGCGCTCAGCAGCAGCAGTGCACACAGTTACTGCAGCGGAAACAGCAGCGAAGTACTGTGGCTGGAGATGCAGTATTTTATCCCGATCCTCAGACTGAATCACCATTCAGAGGAACTTCTCCAGCGAGTCAGTACCGCAGCCTCAGAAAGAGGCGATGAAAAACGAAATGTGCAGCAGAGGCTGAAACATCCTGACGTTTGAGCTAACTAGAGCTGTGATTGGTCAGTCTGGGCTTTCTGGTGGTGGTGGAGTTTGTTGACAGCGAAGACGACATGACCCCAGTTATGTTTCCCACAATGCAGCT
The DNA here is from genome assembly GCF_017976325.1 of Chelmon rostratus. Lineage (NCBI taxonomy): Eukaryota > Metazoa > Chordata > Actinopteri > Chaetodontiformes > Chaetodontidae > Chelmon > Chelmon rostratus. Next base: position 26,110,919 of record NC_055667.1, on the reverse strand, counting down.
GGATTGTGTCTTTCACAGTGGTGAGAGGAGAACTCACATCATGGCAGCAAAAGTAGCAACACCACAGTGTAAAAATACTCTGTTAAGTACAAAATACATATTAGTATCAAAATAAATGTATCAAAAGTTAAAGTACTCATTATGCAGAGTGGCCCATTTCAGAATAACATATATTATTGCATTATAATTATTGATGCATTCATGTGTTCAGCACTTTAATGCTGCAGCTGGTTGTGGTGGAGCTGATTGTTATGCTTTATTTCACCACAGGATCAATAAAGTTTTATCTTAACCTGATCTTTTGTGTTATTACTCTGAATCTGAAAAGTAACTAAAGGTATCAGATAAATGTAGTGGAGTAAAAAGTCGAACATGTCTCTCTGAGCTGGACTGCAGTAGAAGTGTAAAGAAGCAGGAAATAAAGTAGGAGTACCCCAGTATATGTATTTAAGTGCAGTACTCTAGGATCATCTTGTTCTTGTTCGCTGCAGTGATGAAGAGGTGTACTCCTGGACACTGTGACATCACCGCTGGGTGTGGTTACAGGTAACGACGCAGCATGTGACTGCAGCCAACCAGTGATCAGAAACAGGCTGAGACGTTCAAAGACATCGGCCCTGTTTGTTGTGAATCCTGGAGGTCTGACAGAGCTGCCGACTGCATTTTCCTCCCTCTACATCCTCAGCTAGCGCCTCCTCCACTAAGCCGGAGGAGGTCTCCCTGTCTCCTCCTCCTCCTCACGAGTAAACTGACCTTCACGTGTGAAATCGCTGCAATGCATCTTTAATGTAATCACTCTGAACACGGGCTGTCCTGTCAGGACCTGCTGAACACTAATCAGTCACACATTCACACCTGCAGACAAGTCACAGAGTCCAGCTCACACCTGCCGGACTTCAGACTGTGGGACCAAACAGAGACCAGCTGAGACCAGGTCAGACCCCGAAATCACATCCTCACTGAAGACCTCGAAAAGACTGAGTCTGGCTCTGATTGGACAGCTGACTGTGTGTGTGTGTGTGTGTGTGTGTGTGTGTGTGTTGGGAGGTGCGGTCAGTGCAGCGTGTCTCCTCTCTCCCCTCAGGCCTGTTTGTTTTGGAAGCAGAACAAAGAGCTGCTAACACACACACACACACACACACACACACACACACACACACACACACACACACACACACACACACACACCCATCCTCCTGGGACATCCCCTCCAGCTTCCTGTCGCCATGTTCTCTCTTAACACGCTGATGACATCACTCTCTCTGAGCCAATCAGCTGTCAGATCAGCTGATATGAAAACAGCACTGATAGACGGAAACTGCATTAATACAACTAACTACTGCACTGCTGCTACTACAACTACAAATACTGAGTGTACTCAAGACACTGTTTCTATTACAACTGTTGCTGCTGCCACTACTATGAAAACTGCTGATTACTACAACGACAACAAATACTGTTACTACTACTACCATTAACTGTATTCTCAGTGACTTTGTGTATGTGGAGAGAAAGTTGTCAAATACTGAAAGAACAATGTCAGAATTTGAATGAAAGATGTTTTATTTCACGACTAAAGACATCATTTACTAGAAAGACTCATAAATATTAATATTCTGAGACAGATTTGTCATTTTATGGTAATCAGCCAGAAAAGCTGCAGTATTCTGAGAATAAAGTGCAGAAACATCAACAGAATTTTTTTAACACTCAATTCTAGTCGTTTTGAAGTGGCAGATTTATTGATTTAAAAAAGCTTTGAGTTTCATCCTTATTTTAAATAATTATTTTGAGTTTAAACGAGCTGAAACAAACAGAACAGACCCTCGTCTCTTTGTTTTTCTCTCGCTTCTCCTCAGTTTCATTCAGTTCTCTGCATCACTCACACGAAGCCTGGGAGCAGAGGTCAGAGGTCAGCAGGTTCACAAACTTAAACAGGCTTCATGAAGTAAACACGGTGCGTTCACAGGCTCTCACGTGCTGCTGTACGGAAGCGCAGAGGATTCACGTGTTAAACTCACCAGCGTGATCGTCGTCACGGCGCTGATCAGCAGCGTGAAGCAAAGATTCCTCTGCTGATGAGACGCTGACAGACCGACGCCGGAGGAAAGTAATTAAGTACTTTTACTAAAGTATGGCTCTAACGTACAATATTGCGGTACTTTTCATGCTTCTACTCCTCTGCCTTTCAAGGGGCACTATTGTACTTTTACAGTTATGATACTTTTCAGATTAATATTTTACATAAAACACGTGTGATAATTTTATGAAATACAACACATTGTTACAGGTTGAGTCAGTGGATTCCAGCAGTGATCTCAACGGTTCCTCTAAACTTCTCACATGGTTTAATTTAAAATGTAATGAAATGGATCAAAGTTTCACAAAAAGCAAAGATTAGTGAAAAACTAAAATGACTAAAATGACTGCAGAGTTTGGTGTCAGAGCCTCAGACTCTTAACTATATATAAAGCAGTTCAACAGCAAAAAGCTGATCTAACACGGTGCTTCAGTGTTAACGATCTATTATTTAATACATAAAAATATACAGTCAAGGACTATTTCTCAGCAGAATGAGTACTTCAAACACTTAAAAGTACATTTTTCTAATGCTACTTTTGTATTACAGTATTTTTAGTATTTTGTTGCATTGGTTCTCTGACTGAAGTGAAGGATCTGACTATTTCTTCCACTGCTGAAGGAATAAGAGCTGGTATTTAAAAGCCAGACTGTCGTGATGCAGGCAGGTTTCACTGTGAAGCTTCCAGAGAGACATCAGGCTGCCAGCTCTGCGTGTCGACAGTCAGAGCTGATGTGATTATGTTGTTAGAGGAGGCAGACTGGGCCCGAGTCCCAGCAACACACTCAGCCTGCTGGAAAAACACTGCTCAAGATATACCACCTTAAAGCAGTCCAAAATCTGAGAAATCCTGCTCCCGGGGTCAGATTCCTTCAACTGGTTCCAACACAAATCAACCGAGTTTCAACCCAGGACTTAAAACTACTCATTTAGAGCTTTCACAGCACAGTCAGCCTCATATCTGTGTGTTCTGCACAGAGCTGGAGCCAGGACGTGGTTAGCCTAGCTTAGCATAAAGACTGGAAGCAGAGGGAAACAGCTAGCCTCGCTGTCCAAAGTTAAAAAATCCACCCAGCACATGAACAGTTTGTGGGTTAGAAACATTTACTGAACAACAGCCGGAGTTAAAGCCTTAACGTCTGTCGCACACGTTCAGAACTCCCTTTGAAATGAAAGAGTCTGCAGTGAATCTCGACACAGCAAAGTGCTTTAGCTCTGCTGGTTAGCATCGTTAGCTTCGTTCAGGTGTGTGTTCATGATCCCTGCAGGGAGTTTTGCTGGTTCGGTGGTTTGAATTCAGGTTAGCGGAGCTTCTGCTCAGTCTGTACAGTCTGATGGTCTCCGGTTTTCATCAGCTGTTACACACCATTCAGAACTCCATTTATATTTTCAAGCAATATAAAATGTTGCCGTGTTGTCTTGGCTCTGGGGCAATCGCTGGAAATTAAAACTCTTACATGAATAGTAAGTCGACTGTGAGCGCGCTGAGCCTCACTCGGTTGTGCTGGTTAGCATTATTAGCTCGGAGCTTCCTCAGAGAGCGAAGGTGAGACCTGGGTGTTGGAGAGCTTTTCTGCAGTTCTTTGGTTTTTTAAAGGTTCAGCTCTTCCTCTTCAAAAAGAAGCTGCTGTATGAAGCACAGCAGGAGAACTCCTCTTCCTCCCCTCCTGTCGTCTTGCCTTTGAGCAAGGCACCTGACAGCCAGCTGCTCACTGGGAGGCGGTGGTAGAGGACTGTGGTTGGACTGGTCAGATCCAAGTTTGACTCTCTGTATTTGAAGCAGGGTGGAGCTGCAGTTTAAAAAAGCTTTTAAGTACATCTTTTAAAGAGTGAAGGGGTGTGCTTCAGCTGGATTTAGTTTCCTCGGTGTGTGGTCGCACAAACCAAACGTCCCTGTGTGGCTTTCTACCAGAGCTGCTGCAGGTTTCAGGTCCACATCCACTTCCTGTTTGGTCCTCGCTCTGCCTCAGACCACCACAGTCAAACTGGCTTTGAGGAGCCTTGAGAGAACAGCTGAGGCCACTGCAGCATTTTAACCATCGCTGGAACATGTTTCTGAAACCGCCTGACTCTGGGTTCGTCTTCACTTACAGTCAGCAGCTCTGTCTGTGTTTTCGGGCTCTCTGAAGGTAAATAAACTCTGCAGGAGGTTCACTCTGATTTAACGGCCAGAAAAAACAAAAAGCATCTGGAAAGATACGAGCGAGAGACACCGTTTGCTCATTTTATGAGTCTGAATTATGATGTGAAGGACACTTATTCAGCAGGTGGAGGACAAGCAGGGCTGAAATACTGAGGTCGTCTCAGCAGCCGCAATGTAGTCTACCAAAGGTCTGGATCAGTGGTGGAGGAAGTATTTAGATCCTAATACATACAAATACAGTGTTAGGAGTAAAAGTACTGCAGTGAAAATGTTACTTCAGTAAAAGCATGGAAGTATAATGAGGAAAATGTACTTCAAGTATTAAAGTAAAACAATTGCGTGCAGTAAAACGTCCCTGTGACTGTTCTACTGTTCTACCTGACCTCGTTAGACTATTGTGACTCAGTCGTTCGTGTCAAAGCAGGATTGCTCTGAAACAAAGTGACGCCTTCACAATGTTTGTTTGGTCCAAAGCTGCACGCTGTTACAAATACAGTCAAATCATTCAAAGGAAAAGCAGCAAATCAAACATCTGAGAAGCTGAAACATCAAATGAAAATCACTTCAATGGTAATTAAAATAATCACTGATTAATCTTCTGTTACTCAATTAATTAATTCATCAACGAATCGTTTCAGCCGTACAAGAATCTTAATAATAACGAGCAGCGAAAGCCGTCAAATGAATGCAGTGAAGTAAAAAGTGGAATGAGAAGAAAACACTTCAGTAAAGTACAAGTAGCTCAGATTGGAACTGAAGTACATGTACTTAGATTCTACACGATGATTAACAGGCGGAGTGTTACTTCACATGTGGAGCGAAAAAGGAGAACCAGAAGAACCCTAAAAAAGACGTTTAGACACAGCAGAGGACAGAAAGACGAGAGACAGCAGACGGACGGGCCGGAAGCAGCCTGACAGACGGAGATAAAGTCAACAGAGTCTGAGTTACGACTTGTTGTTTTTTCTTCTGTCACAACACGCAGCGAGCAGCAGAGGTTCCATGTGAAACCAATCAGGACTCTAACGGTCTCTGCGGGGTGTGTGCAGGGTCTGCTCGTCTCAGCACAGCACTGACGAAGACTTATGGGCTCTTCCCGCTTCGCATTCTCCTCGTCCTGCAGCGGCGCCGCGGGTTCGATTCCCCGTGTGACCGCAGCAAGGCACCACACACGCTCATTCGCTCAGAGGAGGAGCCAGGCTGTGGTTAGCCTAGCTTAGCATAAAGACTGGAAGCAGGGGGGTGCTCAAACACACTGCAAACTGCACCAGGATCAGCTGGTGGTGAGAGCTGTGGTCCCAGTGAGAGCCAATCACAGCGGCCCAGTCACAAACCACTGCCTCCAGCAGAATACTACAACTAAAGTACGTCACAGGTTTTAACAATGAGGAAAAATGCGGCGTTCACAGGGTGGTTCTTTGGATTTAGTGAGGAAGAGGAGTCGAGAGTTTTGTGTGGAAGCAGAATTATTATGGATCAAAATTAACATTTGGTGATTTAAGGGATGATGAAGAAGACATCAACATCATCATCATCACGATGAGGAAATGCATATGTATTTAAATGTGCGACAGCCAACAGTGACCACAGAGAAGCATCAGAGGATATTAATGAGAGTAAAACTGGATGTTTGAACGTGGGCGCAACACTTTGAGTCAGGCTGAAGGCTGCAGATAAATATAACTACTCAGAAATATAGATCACAAGAAAACCACAATATGCACACACAGGGCTGTCAACAGACTTGCTGGGGCCCGGGGACAAGAGACCATCATAGGGCCCCCTCAGCATGTTTAGAGTTTATAACAATGACAGATTTACGTAAATTTCCCGCTTCAGGGCACGTATGTAGCGTAGCCTTAAGTGCGCCAGAGTGGGGTCAAACCATTCTCTGCTAAGACGGGGGGTAGGGATGTATATATATATATATATATATATATATTTGAAATATTTAATATGTTAAAGTTTTTCAGTATATGTTGAGTAGAAAATAATATTTAATTCTTCAGGCAATGATTTAATTAAAAAGAAATATGTGAATGTAAAGTAAAATAAATTAAGGGTCATTCAGGGGCCCCTATGGTCCTGAGGCCCGGGACAACATACCCGGTTGCCCCCCCCTGTCGACGGGCTTGTGCACACATATAGAAACATTATGTTCTACATTGTAACTCCAGACAAACTCTGTGTTTCAGTATCTAATCATATATTAGTCTGCTGCTCTTTAGCACATTAAACTTGCTGCCTTTGCAGCTTTTAACCACGCCGCTGTCATTTTTACCATTTTAATTGTTTTATTATTTTTTATTTTTTATTAAAGGCTCATTTTACCGCGTATGTGTGAAGAACGACGGAATAAATGTTCCTAGAAATGAGCTGAAAACGATCAGAGGCTGGAAGAGAACGAACCCATCGAATAAACGATGGAAAATGATGTTCTGGAGATGAAGCTGTTCAGTCTGTCAGAGGTGGAGCTCGGGGCAGTTTGCTGCAATCCTCGTCTCTCTCTAAACGTCTGGTTGAAGCGGTGGAGGGAGTTTGTTGGACTGCAGAGAGCAGAGGAGGAGGTGGAGGAGGAGGAGGAGGAAGAGGAGGAGGAGGCTACACTAAACATAGAACAAGCGTTCTCCGCCAACATCTACAACCAAACCCAGCGATTTCCACCGATCTGCTCACTACACAGACTACACCTCCAGCTACTCCTCTGTTCCTGCCTCCACCCGTCGCTCTCTGAGGTCAGCTTTCAGAGGAATATCTCCTCCTGTCAATGAATATTAAAGCGGCAGCTGCGTGGGAGGAGAGGTGAGCGGGGTGAACGCCGAGAGGATTCATTCACATCACCCAGCCTCCATTTTTACTTTTCAGCCAATTAAAATTCATCCTTCACATGGCTGCAAAATGGAGATGATGGTGAGGTCAAATGTGGAAGGAGGAGAGCTTTTTAAACGCATCTTGTACTTTTAATGACTGCTGATGTAGATTAATGTGTCTGAAGTGGAGAAGATGATGTCCAGCAGGCAGAAGTTCCAAGTGCTGATTAAAATGTACAGAAACTCGCAAAAAAAGCTAAATAATTAGAATAATAATAATAATAATGCAACTTAAGGGGCCATTTTTCTGCATTATGAGTATTTTCTTTAAATGCTTCAAGTATATTTTGCTAATAGTACTTTAATACTTTTACTTTCAATGCAGTACTTGGAGTATTTCCACAGTGAAGTTTTAGTACTTTTACTGAAGTACAGGATGTGAATACTTGTTCCACTGCTGGTTTTGTTGTCATTCAAACCTGAGCAGGAACATTTCTTCATTGAGTTTAATTGTTTGGCTTAATGTCTGCTGCTATTGATCACTGATCGCTTCACTTTAGCATTTCAATAACTAGCTAGCTATTGGTTCCTGATGCAGGTCTGAAACTTATCTGTACGTATATTTTATTATTTTTTGCTGTGATTTGATACTTTATCTTTATTTTTATTTCCATCCTTATTCCACTCTACTATCACCTAGATTTTAATATTTTATTCTATGGTTTTATGCATTGTCTTTATTTTATTTTAATCCTGTGTGTTTTCGAGTGGGTTTTATTCTTCGTCTTATTTGTTTTTTATCTGTTTTTATGTCCATTCTGTCTTTTCTCTGTAAAACACTCTCTTACTGCAGTGATTTCTTTCTTGTAAAACACTTTGAGCAGCAGTTCCTGTATGAAAGGTGCTGTGCAAATAAAGTTTACTGATTGGACTGAGCAACCAGCCAATGGTGGGTTTCCCTGAAACACAGGCGGATTTGAGACTGTGATGAGGTTTTGGTCAACAACGGGTCTTAAAATGATTCAGACTCATTAAGATGAAATCATTGCTCATTCAGTCCCCCTCACAGCTGCTGACTTTCATTTGGTTTGTTGTTTTATTCACACAGTGGTGACAATCTCTGTGCAGCTCAGACTCAGACTGAAGTCTCAAAGCCTCCGGGGAGGACAGAGTCCGTCCTGCAGGGACACGGCGAGCCTTTAAGCGACTGCAGAGCTCTGAAGGCGACAGAAAACAGACTCTTGTGCTGCTAAGTGGGACATTTTTCTGACAGCAGTCTCTGCAGCTTTCTGCGAAATGAAGCGAAGCCGGCCGACTCCGACGAGACGAGTTCACGGCCGAGAACGCCGTCTGTCCTGCTGCGCGGCTACTGATCCCGCATCAGTCTGGGAGCCCGGTTCTACCCCTCTCTGCTATTTATGACACCCTGGAAATGAGCTGACTGTGTTTGCTGTGTTATGAAATGAAAACAACGTTCAGCGTCTTTTCAGCTCCAGATAACATTAATAACGACGCCGGCAGCAGAGAGGAGCCGAGCACACGGAGGTGAGCGTCAAAATACACGCAAATATAAAATCATATGTAAAAGGAATGAAATATTGATCAGACACCCGCTTAGTATTATTATTATTATTATTACATCTGTGTGCGTGTGTGTGTGTGAGTGATGATCTGACTTTCCCTCCCACAGCGGTGGAATGTAATTAAGTACATTTACTCAAGTACTGCGCAGATTTGAGGTACTTGGACTTTGCAGAAAATGTGAAAATCTACAAGTTCGTCAACTGACAGAAAATTGCTACGTCACTATGAACAACCTGAGAGGTGAAGGTGACAGGAAATACAACTTCTTTCTTCCTGTTTCCACAGAACAATAAGAGCCTGCAGTCATTTTAAACATAAATAAAGCAATTTTCTCTCCGTGTATTCTCCTCTTCTCTCCAAACAGAAACACCAGAAAGTGGGCAAAGACCCAAAAGCGATTTTAAAACATTCATGCAGCCATTTTCTCTCGGCAGAGGAAGCAGGAGCTCTCCAAGATTCCACAATTATTTCTTTCCCGTCTTTCTGTTCTGTCTTTTGTCTTTCTGAATTCTTTCGTTTCTTCCTTCAACAAAAGCAGCACAAACAAACTCAACAGTGTTTGCTGTTTTCTTTTCTCCTCAGAATCCAAATCAACCAGCCACATCCATCCATCCCTCCATCCTACCTTCTTCAGCTGTCCGCTCCGGGTTCCCACGAACACCACCGTGTGTTCTCCGTAGGTGTAGGCAGCCACGGCGCCCATGCCCTCGGTACGGTCCTCGTACAGCGGGTTCCCCTCGATGACCCTCAGGCCTCCCAGCGGCTGGTTCAGCACCAGACCGCAGAAATCATCTCCGATCTGCTTCGGCTGTGGAAGATGAAGCAAGAAGAAATGATTACAACCACCGCTCCTTTACTGTAGGGCATTCAATCGTTTGCAACTGGACCTCGTCAGTTTGTCTTAGAAGACGTTTCGCCTCTCATCCGAGCAGGCTTCATCAGTTCATGCGCACCAGACTAGATAGGTTCAAGTATTTATCCCCTGAGTGAGGCCAACCCCCAAAACCAAGAATGGTATCACTCTATTGTGAGGCAAACGATCCCCCCATTAAGGGACTGTCGTTGACCCTTGGGTGTCAACGACAGTCGTTTGCCTCGTTAGTGTCCCATTGTTGTAGTACATTACTGTAGTACATGCACTACTAATACTACTACTACTACTACTACTACGAGTACAGAAGGATATCAGAGTGTTCTTCAGGTAAATGATGAGAGACAGAAGAGGTCCTGCGAGAAAGACATCAGAACAAGAAGATGAAGGACCTTCAGTCTGTCCCGTTTCCATTAAAGAACTGATGTGATAATAACTCGGCAGAAATCGTGATGAGATGCACGGAACACAAATGATCTCTTGACATGTTGGACAATCTTCTCGACCTTCACACCTTCTGACTGCACTAACATTCTGTCTTTGTGTGTTAAAACCAACAACCCAGGGCACAGATCAAAATGTTTTTATGGGTTTCCAGTTGTCGCAGGACTGAACGTGTTCATCCTGAGATACTCTGAAACACATATCGCTGCATCACAAGCGAGTTCTCCAGAGCGTGTTCAGTCCGAAGCTAATTTTAGAGGCTGCAATTTAAGTCTATAGAAAGAAGCAGGTGGGTTTGAATTCACTCGACGCTGCAATGAGGCTCGATGGCTCCACAGTAAGAGAAAGAGCTGGACTTCCTGTTGAGTTTAAAGGTTTCATACACTATACTGTCACTACTTTAAATTCAAATATTTACTCCAGGCTCAGTTTGACCATATGTTAAAATGTGATGAAGCTACATCCTGTCATCAGATAGCCACTGGACGCTAACGGTCGTCAAACCTGCAGCAACAGAGCTGGATGTGCTGATACAGCTGGTGCTACTGGGCGATAGTGTCAAACTGATGACCAAGTTTAAAGACTTTGAATACCAGTGAAAGATCAAGAAAAGGGCTTTGGAGAAATGATCAGAAATGACCTCTGAGTGGGCGGGCCTGCGTATGATTGATTGACAGCTCTGTATTACAGTTTTAAATCTTGGCCTGAAGAGTCCTGAAAAGTATTTGTGTTTTAGCTCAGTTGAGAATTATGAAATAACCATAAATAAAAACAAACAGGAGGCGTCGCCATTAAATGAAAAACCATCCAATTAAAAAACTTCCCCTTCTGGGTCATTTTTTTTTTCTCAGGTGATTTACAGAGCAAACCTGTAGCTGAAGCAGAAAATAATCCATCTGAGTCAAATTATAATAATACATCTATGGAGGGAGCAAGAAGCAGCTCACTGTGATGCTTCTGCAGCTTAAATATCTCCTCAATGGCAAAATAAAGCTGAAAGCCTCCACAGACGCAAACAGTAAAAACACGTGTAATGGTAGCATGGTTCCCACATGGTCATATAAATCAAACTGACCTGACAGTTCATTTGTGTTGTACGGGGAAGATGAACATGAAGTGTTCAATGTGTGTTATCAGCGACGATCAGACAGATGTCACATGATTTAGGTGCCAGTGTTACATATTTCTGTACGTTTCTATGACGAGTGTAGAGAGACAGGGTGGAGCAGGGTTATTACAGGGTCCCCACACACACACACGTGCACACACACACACACACACAAACACACACACACAAACACACACACACACACACACACAGAGGTCGGCTGACACCCTGTCATTAGCGGGTTAAGGCCTTAATGCATCACAGCACCAGAACAGTGCGGAAAATCTTGAACACAGACAAGTTGGTTTAACTGTACTTATGAGGACCCGGATGACTGTGTTTCAGCTTACTGAAAATCAGAGTCAGTATTTACACTGTTAGACTGTTTTCTCCTTTTCTGTCCCTTTTTCATTGAAAGTCCCGTTTTTGTAATATTATGTCCAAACGACGTCACTGCAGCGAGCTCTGCGTGCTGCAGTTTGTCCACAGCGACTTCCAGAAAGACGAGGGGACGCTTACGTTAGCATGGCTGCAGAGGAGACAGAGACCGGATCAGTGCAGAGATCGTCCTGAAGCCTTCAGCGAGGACAGAGAGCCGCAACAGAAAGAAAAGATGCTTTTAAATTTAGCAGAAGCCTGGTGCTGTGTGGATTATTCCTGTGTTGTTACCAACAGTCCTGTTAGTGCAGATGTCCCAGTTTTTTGGCTCCAGTCCTTTAATGCTGGGCATCTGCCAATACTTTCACCTAAATGTTGATTAAATATCTGACACATTAAATGTTGATACTGGATCTGAAACACTTCATTTGGAACAGATACTGAAGGCACTGATTAAGAGGTATTAAAGGTGTAGGAAGCGATTCTGGAGAAAAGCGGCTGATTGTTGTTGAATGTTCAGTCTGTTGGTCCGCATCATAAGACTTCTCGGACCTAAACCACGTCCATGTGGCGGAAGTCGCCCCTCTTTTAGGCAGGAGTTCCTGGTTCTGGTCGGAGTCCTTCTGTTCAGAAAGACCTCGTTCTGTGTCAGGTTCACTGTCCTCCATGTTTGTGTCTTTCCTGCTTACATCTTTGCTGTGTGGACGAACGCAAAGCTCCGTTCAGATGACAAAACATTTCCCATCATGCTGTGCTGGACTGAGTCGTTTCCCGTTTTATGCTCCAGGATGCAGATGCTGTGTTCAGAACATGCTGCTTTCTGTCAGTTATTGTGATTTCTGAGCTGGTTTGTAGTTGTAACATCACCGAAAGAAGCAGACGGCAGCTGTTTGTCTGTTAGCATTAAAGCCGACAATAAAGCAGCGTCGGCTGAATTCCAGACAACCTCAGGGTGGATAAACCTGAACAGGTACTCCTGGATCATCATCATTAAAATAGAAGTAAGTAAGAATCATTCCATGGTCCTCTTTCAACACATTATTGAATGGTGTTTAATATGAATCCATTGTTGTGTTAAAACACAGACTCTGATTGTCGGGCTCAGCTTTAATGGCCAAATGATTGACCAATGAGTTCATGGCCTGCTTAACATACTGTAGTGTCTCAGACGTCCACACAGTCAGCTGCACCCTCAGCACTACAATGTGTCCACTGTAGAAACACCATGGCTTGTTCTGCTGCTGAAATCAAATAAATACTGAAGTATTAAAGGTACTCATTAGGAGTCGGCTGCTCGTTACATTCCTCATTGAATGAACTGGAAATACTAAATATAAATATCAGAGGGTCTCACAGTGGGACATGATGAACACGCAGCTGTGGACACACTGAAACAGGTTCTGACTGACACCAGAAAAAACTGTCACTGTGTGTGTGTGTGTGTGTGTGTGTGTGTGTGTGTGTGAGGCGGTGCACTCATCATTAACTGTGAAGGAAGGTCCTGAAGGTACAACACACACACATTCACACACACTCACTCACACACACACAACAGATTGTTACATGTTGTGCAGACAGGCAACCTGCTGGTGACACTTAATGAAAAACAAAAGCGAAACACACACATGCACACACACCGACACACACACAAGGGATGTAGTGATATTACATCCTAACGTCATCACCCATGCAAGAGCATATGCATACACACACACACACAGACACACACAGACACACACACACACAGACATACACACACACACACAGACACACACAGACAAACACACACACACACACACCCTGCTGTTTATGATAAAAGAAGGAGGTCAGAGCTTGGACACTGGTTCCACCTCCTCTGTCTTTGCATTCAAAATGCCCCCCCCACACACACACACACACACACACACACACACTAGTTACATGGCTCATTAACTTATATCTCATCACTTTTACCAGCATGTGGCTGATTGGCTGTGATTGGTTAGTTAGTTAGTTGGTTGGTTGGTTGGGTGATTGGGTGGTTGCCGGGGGCAACCTCGACCCCAGACTCCCACAGACCCCCCCACCATCCCATACCCAAATCCAAGCCCGGCCCCCAGACTCGTTTCCTGGCGGTTTTCCCTGCTTGGTTGCCATGGTTACCACTGCAGGCCATTACTGCCATGAATAAGAACATCATCTACCCCCCGACCTGAAATAACCCCACTGCAGGGGGAGAGAGAGAGACAGAGGTTTCTTTGGCTTCTTGTTTTGGATTTTGTTTTGCTGTGCTGTTTTTTAAATATTCATGCAAATAAACTATATTTGTGCTGAAATGAGGAAGAAACTGCTATTCTTTACAGAGTTAGTGTGTGTGTGTGTGTGTGTGTGTGTGTGTGTGTGTGTGTGTGTCTGTGCATGTTGCAGCCTGAAGGTAGCCTCTGGCCGGAAGATGTACAGCACCCTCAGAGGGACAGAAACAAAGAAGTGAAGAAAGTGAGAAAGAAAGAGAGATTTCAGTCCATCTCAGACGCTCCTGGTTTGCATTTACCTGCTGGACCTGCAGGACTGGAACATTATTTACTGATTCATTAATTACCTGAGCCGCAGTTTCAAGTGAACTCAGCTCAAGGACTTTCTGCTGTGTTTATATGGACACTAGTGTCCCTGTTGTGATCAGGTTTGTGAGACACGTTCACAAACACCCCCCCCCCCTTCAGCTCAGACTGCTGATCTGACAGAGCGGTTTCTTACCGTGTGGATGCAGGGCAGCTCCTTGTTGAGTAACCACGGTAATGATAATCGCCCCTCCCCGCGGTAACAGGAGCGGATCCTCTCTCTCATGGCCAGGTTGATGTCGTGGAGGGTGAACAGACAGAGGACCGTCTCTCTGGGAGGGTTAGAGCGATTCTTCTGACCCTGAAAACAAAAAAAACACAACCAAACTGAGAGACGCCGGTTGAAAGCACGGAGAGGACAGAAAAACCCTGAAGCGATGAAGTCGTCTGAACAGAAGAAAGAAAAACAAATAAGAAAGGAAATAAAAGAGCACGCTGAAGGTAAATCACCTGTGAGAAGACGACAAAGAGGACGTCGTCGTCCTCGGATAGACCGAGCGCCTGGGCCAGCCGTCGCCCTGGTTTCTGCTTGTAGGCGGCCTGAACCAGTCGGTACTCTACGCCATCTTTGGTGCAGCCGAGAGGAAACTCCACGTACGAGTAGAACTCGGTGTCGTTGGAGCACATCCTCACGATTTTAGAGGTGAAGAACTTCTCCCCGCCGGCGTCCATCTGCGTCAGCTGCGTGTCCAGTTGCAGAGTCAGGAAGTAGACGTATGTGCGGCTGGAGAAGCCGTAGACGTAGTAGATGTCGAAGGCGGGGTAGAGGGACAGCGTGTCGGACGGGATCTTGATCTGCGATGAGACAAACTCGTCCTGATAGACCAGTGAGAACATGTTGACACTCTCTTCATCCGCCACCAGCTTTCTGCTGGACAGCGTTGGGAAATACTCTGACTTTCCATCGATGGCGGCGCCGATGAACAGGCGGCTGCCGCCTTTCAATGGCTTCTTCCTCTTTGGGTCGGCCGTCCAGTCATCCTCACCAACAACCACACCTGAGAGGAGGAGGGAGAACAAAGTTGTGACCCCTGTTCTTACAGGTGTACCAGCAGACTATTGACAGGTCTCGCCATCAACAATGTGAAGACGCCCTTCATCTGAATGAACCAATCAGGAAGTCACGGCCCTTTTCTACTGCAGTGTAGCTACGGTCTCTTTCTGCTCTGCTTTGTTCCCACTGTCCTCAGCTCACTTTTAGTGCCGAGTTCCTGGAACTAAACTGGGTCTGTTTGGAAGGTGATGCTAAATCCACCTTCCGGGTACTTTCATGGGTCATGATTGGTCGAGTAAATGTGACATCACATCATAACGAAGGATGATGAAATCTGTGCAGCCAGACAACATGACGGAGAAATTAAGAATCACAATGTGCACAGTGGAGCTAACAGAAAAACCACAGGTTGGTTCATCGGGATAGACGATATTTTGGGACACCAAGCAGCTTCTGTCTCCACATGTGAACGTCTGACATCGTGGACACAGTCCAACACATCTGACATGTTTGTTGGTGCGTACAGTCATAAAGTCTGAGCTGCATGCAGATGCTCTACACGGACCTGTGCAGCCGTGTAAAAAAAACAGAAAGAATAATTCAGGCTTAAAGGTGAGAGAAAATCAACACCATTATCTGTGCCTCTACACTGAGTTCTGTCCTGCAGTCGCTTCACTGGCCTCCCAATAAGAACATGAAAATGATTTGTGTTTGCCTCTGTTGTTATTCTTAGTGGCATACACATAAAACACAGTGGAAGAAGAAGCTTCTACCAAAGACTTAGAAGGTTTTCAAAAGTTCAGGTTATGAGAAGTGTCTGGTTACAGTTTGATTCTACTGGCCCGTCACAGGTCTTTACTTCTACGTCAACTGTTTGAAGACCTGCTGGTGTCGCATAGAGGCTGTTCTAGTACGAGTATCTACAACCATGAATCTAAAACTGTTGTGATCCAAAATATGAATGAAACCGAATGTGATAATTTGTTAATCCTAATCAATATATTTAATGTTTGACCTCATCAGCTTCATTGATTTTTGTAAATATCTGCTTATTCTGAATCTGAGGCAGCAACATGTTTCAAACCAGTTGGACAGGAGCAGCTAAAGACTGGGAAAGATGTGGAACACTTCAAAAACACCTGTTTGGATCATTCCATGGGTAAACAGGTTGATTGGTAACAGGTGATAGCATCATGGTTGAAAGGCTCAGTGGTTCACAGCGAGGATGGAGCGAGGTTCAACACTTTGTCAACACGTGATTGGATAAAGGGGATTAATACCTGGACTCAGGAACACTTCAGGAAACTGTTGTCAGGAAACACAGTTTGATTGTTAATGATTGCTTCTGGTTTTATTTATACTCGAAACAGCATCCATTTTTTGGATTTAAAATACAAAATATTTAACTAATCCTTATATCAGAGCACTGTAAGTGAAATACGATCAGAGAAATCTGCCAACACACTGCAAAACTTTGAGATCTGAGATGTGTTGACAAAGTCTGGTTGTCAATCATGTCATCCAGACAGTCTTCATTCAGTTTTCTCTTCAAACTAAAAACCACGGCAGCTGATTTAGACTAAAAACCTGCAAAACATTTTGACACTCTGACACATGATTGACACCTGCAGGCTGAAATGCTTTTCCAGCTTGTCAAGAACAAAGTCGAGAGGAAACACTAGAGCTTTGTTTTTCCTCTGTGGCATCAAATTACCAAAACTTTGACATAATATCAGCACAAATTGTGGGGAAAGTCTTTGAATTTCAACCTGCAGAGGAAAAGACAGCAGGGAGTTCTGACTGCAGGAAACACAACAGTGGATTTACACCACAGCGGTGATGGCATGACCATGAAAATACATGATGCCTGAAAACTTTCTTTACAGACGCTATACCGGCAGATTTTTAGGACATAAAAGATAAATCTACAGAGAAAAACAGCAGAACAAATGCTCAGTATTTAATGAGAGTGGCTGTTATTTAGGTCATCAACTACAAATTAAACTGATCACAGAACAAATCAAGCAGCCGTCGGCTAACGTCAGAATAAAGAACATTCTTTAGTCTGAATTTAGTCGTAGCTCTGAACTACTAGGATATACTTAGCTTTGTTTAGCACAAGGTATGAGCTAAGCTACCAGTCTCTGTGCTAAAATAGATTAAACATGCCCTGGACCTACTGGATCTCTGTATCTCACACAGATGTTAAATTGACTGAATATCTTAATTTACTCAACAAATCAAAATTAGCAGGGAGGAGAACGCTGCTAGCCAGTTAGTACGCAACGCAGTTAGCCCAATCTCTGTCGTGTGTGCTAGCTACAAACAACAACTAGGATTTCTAACATGTGCCGTAACCGCTGTACTAGAAGGTGTTTAGCTGATCTTTGCGCAAAGATTGAAGGCAGAGGGAAACAGATAGCTTAGCTTTAGCTATTTCAAAAGAGAAAAAAACAACAGACTGTCTGACTTAACAGCTAATGAAGAAAGCATAGCTTAATGCTACTGTGGTCAGCAAACAGTAAACATGCTAGCAGATTAGCTAAAACTGAAACTGACATTCACCCTCTCCTCTGACTCTAAGGAAGATAACCCAGGATTAATGTTAGCTAGTTAACGGTTAGCTTCTGTGAGCTAGCAGTTAGCTGGATGATTTACTCAAAAGGATTTCAAGATTTAGGAGAGTAGCTGCTGGTCTGGTCTTTCAAACTTCTACCTGTTCAGGTGTATCTGACCCTCCTCCCAGCATCCCAGTTTACCTGCCATCCCATCAGCCTCTCTGGCTCCAGACAGGTAGTGCTCTTTGCGGTGATGTGGCTCTCCCAGTTTGAAGAGATCCTCCAGTCTGAGGAACTGACAGACGCCCTGCCAGATCGACCCGCACGCCACCAGTCTGTTCCCAGTATAATCCACCAGTAAGAGCTTATTCACATTATCTGATGACTCCAGTCTGAGGGCAGAGACAGACAGACAGACGAGTGGGGCGTCAGACAGTCAGCAAGCTGTAAGACAGGTGAGTCAGCAGAAGGACAAGTGACCAAGCAGACAGACAGATAAGGAGTCAGGCAGGTAGAGCAGAAGAACTGGTAACACAGTGAGACAGGTGAAATGATTAGACAGACAGATGCTGACACAGACAGGTATAGTTGTAAAACAGGTGTAGAGAAACAGATGTAGACAGACAGACAGGTGTGCGTAGCCAGGTGTAGACAGAGAGAAGTGTGTGTAGACAGACAGGTGTAGACAGACAAAACAGGTGTGTATAGAGAGACAGGTGTGTGTAGACAGACAGGTGCAGACAGACCGGTGAGCACAGGCCCTGACGCTGGGCGGAGGGTAACACTTGGCGTTGTCCTCCACAGGTCCGGTCATGTGACTCCTCAGCTCCGTCAGATTGGCCGACAGCTTCAGCACTCGGTTGACGGCGCCGACGAACACCTCGCCCGTCCTCCGGTGGACGGTCAGGTGGGTGAGGGAGGTGTCGAACGCTCGGTACACCGCCCTGCCCAACACCACAGAGGGAGGGGGAGGGACAGCTGGGGCGGTGAGGAGGGGGGAGGAGAGAAGGAGCAGGGATAGGAGGAGGAAGAGGAGAAGAGGAGGGGAAGAGAAGGAGGAGGGGAGCATGGTGAATAGAGAGAGGAGGAGGAGGAGGAAAGGATGGAGGGATGGAGGAGGAGAGGAGGAGGGGAGGAGGAGGAGAGAAGAGCTGGCTGCAGGTCTGATGAAGAGTCAGCTTCAATGGGGCATGACTGCGGAGAGAGACAGGCAGAGAGACAGACAGACAGAGAGTCAGTAAGTGCATAAAAACTACAGAAGCCTGCTGGGGACAATTCAATTCACGTAGCCAAAAGTAAGTGGACAGCACAGTCACACCTTCATCACATACACACTGGTTTATTATACACAAACCAAAGCTGTAAACAGGAGGTCACGTGGACTGACAGGGAACTCACTGATTGGACAGTTCTGATGACGTCATCCTGCATCATCTACTTTACATGAACCAACAGAAAAAAATCTAACAGCAGGTCAGACTGCAAGCTGACAGACAGGTGAGCCAGCGCAGAGACAGGTGACCAGGCAGGCCGTCAGGTTAGGAAGCTGAAGCAGTGAGACAGGTGGAGCAGTGAGACAGGTGGAGTTCAAAGTTCATGCTGAGGTGAAGTGAGACCCGCTGAGTCTGAATGAAATGAAACCAATAGGGCGGAGGTGAAAGCACCTTCAGTCAGCGAGGACACACCTGAGCTTTAACCTTCAGAGCCTGAATTCATTCAGAGAATCTGACTTTCAGCTTGTTCTGATCCTCCACCTGCAGCCTGATGAGGAGCTTTAAACCTGATATTATTTACAAGAAACTCAAACACACTGAATTCCTCTGATAGCAGTGAGACGAGAGATTAGCTGTGTGTGTGTGTGTGTGTGTGTGTGTGTGAGATCGAGGCAGATAGCGGTATTGATCTGTTTCCGTCTGTCTTCTCACTGATTCTCTCATAAAGCTTCAGCAGCTCCAGTAACACTGAGCTGGATGGAAACTTCACCCTCATCCTGGCAGCCATTTCTACTCTGTTTACGTTTGACTGACAGCTGATTATAGACACACACACACACACACACACACACACACACACACACACACACACACACACACACACAGTTTTCACTGAAACCCTCTGAAACATCACTCGGCATTACAAAGCAGGAATCGGTTACTCTGAATCGACGCTGTGTCGTGCACGGGGCAAAATGGAGGCTTTTCTTCCTCCGCTCGCCGTTTCTGCTCGGCGGCTGCAGATTCTGCATTAAAATGCCTCCTGCATTCGTTCTCGGCGTGGGAGTCCCAGTGGGAATTGAACCCTCGACTGTAGCGGCGCTTCATATCGTGCTTCTGCTGCTCGGCTCAGGCACTTTAATCAATAAGAGAGAATATGAGAAACTGAACGTGGAAACGAGCGCGGCTCAGTTCCTCATCTGTCGGAGCTGGATTCACTTTCTATTCATCGTCTCCTCGTTTGTCGGACAGTCAGACGATTCATGTTCATTCTGACGCTGCGTTCATGTTTCCTCATTAACATGAACACACACTGCAGACTACTGTGACTCACATTTACATCGTTCTGCTGCCTCTTACTTTGACAGGCAGGTGTAGTCCTGACGGAGCGCACTGAGCAAACAACGTCGCATTCGCTCGTCAAAGCCGAGTGCGATTGGAGTCGTCTGATGACACGAACGCTCGTTAGCTCCAAACAGAGGAATATTTTCATTGCTGCCATCCGTTACATACGATCAGATCTCAGCAGGTTTCCTGTCTGTCATGAAAGAACGAAGAGTCAAAAAACTGATGGCAAAACGGCTGCAAGGCCTCCATCCATCAGACCGCCATCACGCCATCAGGCACCACTACAGCGAACTCTCCTTTGCTTTGGTCACAGTGAATTAGGAGGTATTGAAGAACTAGCTGCTATCCACAGCTAATGCTAGTTCCTGGGATGGTAGCTAACTGCAAACCAAGGCTAACGTTAGTTGCTGGAATGGTCATGAAAGCTAACAGCCAACCGAGGCTAATGTTAGTTCCTGGGATGGTAGCAAAAGCTAGCTGCTAGCCAAGCTTAACACATTGTCCTGGACTGGTAGCAAAAGCTAACTGCTAACCAAGGCTAACATTATTTCCTGGTATGGTAGCAAAAGCCAAATGACAACCATGGCTAACGCTAGTTCCTCGGATGGCAACGAAAGCTAAATGCCAACCAAGGCTAACATTAGCTCCTGGTAGCAAAGCTGCTAACTGAAACTAAGGTGAATTGTGGAGCATTTCCTCCAGCGTTGCATGTTTCTGATGGATCAATGTGTCCAGCACAGAGACGGGTCCGGCATGTGTTTAGCCTAATTTAGCACGGAGACCGAGAGCAGGGGGAAACTGAACGTGTGACCAGGGCGAGGACCCCTACAGGCTGTTCTTCACGCCGCGCTGCCTGCTCTGACTGCTGGACTGAATCGCTGATGACAAATTAACACACATTAAAACAACAACAGACAGTTTGTGAATAATTTCTAAATTTGTCTGAAAAAAAAACTACCTGTAATGATCTCATTGTTCTGACGAAACGGTAGAAAATGAGAGCTGAAACGAAAAACAGAAGAATCCAGCAGGCAGAATATTCGGCCGTGAAGAGAGTGATTATCTGCAGCTGCAGAGAGGAGCGATGAAGCAGCGACTCTCATCTCCAGCAGAATGTTGCAGCTCTAATATCTGAACACTGCTTTGCATAAAACAGTGACAGCCTTAATGTGTCCTCGCAAACAAACTGCCCCGTCTCGTTAATTATGGCGTCGGTGTGTCGTTTACATCCAGCAAATGGAACATGACTCCACACAGACGTGGAGGTCTGGGCTTTTCTCTCTCGGCGGCTTCATTAAACACATCTGAAGAGGAAACTCTTTTAGTGCTCGTGGTCTGATGAAACTGAACCCTGAAGATGAACTCTTCACGTGTCAAACTAACTGCATCGCAACACGTTTCCGGTGATGAAGATGATGAGCAGCAGGGAAGAAAATATCTGCTGCAGTCACAAGGATCAGCTCAGCTCCAGCTGAAGAGTCGGCTGCTAAACACGGAGGCAACGCTGCTTTCCGAATGTAGGGATAATAAAGTTTTTACTCCAGCAGCGGGGTGGTACAGTAAGCCAGGTCCAACAATTAACCCTGTGACACACACACACTCACACACACACACTCACACACACACAGAAACACTCAGAAACACAAAGAGGCAGTGAAAGATCAGCACATTAGTTAATTAGCCTGCTGAGCTGAGGGGGAAACCAGAGAGAGGAGAGGTCGACAGATGGACCAGTGTGTGTGTGTGTGTGTGTGTGTGTAGACAACAGACAGCTGGGCAGACAGAGGAGACAGATAGAGTTTCTCTAACTGGACTACGATTTCACTGGACCATCCATCACACTGCTGAGCCACAGGCTGTGTGTCTGTGTGTGTGTGTGTGTGTTTACGTGTGCTAACCAGCGCTAACATTAAATCCTGGTCCCAAAAGCTAACTGCTAAGCCAAGCTAAAGCATCACTCGGACAGTAATCCGGGTGCACCGTGTTCTCGTCATGTTGGAGTTTCCTGTTTAACTTTTCCATCCTGTGAATATTAATAACATCAACGGAAACATCCAGTAACTAGACCTGAAAGACTCTCAGAAAACAGACGCCTGGTGTCAGTCCATCATTTAATGTGATTAAACCCAAATTTAATGGATGAACAATGAATGAATGAAGTGTTTCATTTGCATACAGCTCTGCACATTCAAACCAGGACCAGAAAGCCGCCTGAACACAGTCCAAAGACAGATAAGCAACTTTCACCATCTTCACATTCTCACTGACACAAACAGGACTAAAAAATCAGAATAAACATGAACGTCAGAATCCATCTTTCTTTCCCCTCCAGGCTTTTCAGAGTTAAATAGCTCGACGAATGAAACGTTGCTCGTTGTTTCCGGGTTTCGATGATCGTGTCGTGGAAAGTTCCGTCTGAAACCGTCAGAATTTGAGAAAATGGGACTCAGTTTTCTCAGCAGATGCTTTTCTTCCCCATCATGTAACATCTGACCCAGGGTCAGACTTCTGTTTGATCTGCACATTTTAGCTTTGACGAGATATTTTCTTCAGCCACAGGGGACATTTTTCTGCATGGAGTACTTTTACTTTGAATACTTTAATTCCTCAGTATGCTATATACTTTTATATTTTCAATTCAGCGTTTTTACTTGTAACAGAGTATTTGTACACAGTCTGGGGTTAGTATTACTGCAGTACAGTGTTAGTATTACTGCAGTACCTCCCCTGCTGCAGTACAGCCAGAATCAGCTTCCTTAATCTGTGTACCGATACGTTTTTAAATACAGTTCAATGTTTTTCAGACAGTCCAAACTCCACCCAGCTGTGTCAGCGCCCAACCAGGAGCTACAAACCAACACACCCTGCCAGCCTCATACTCCTCCCCCTCCATCACCTCCATCTGCATTCGCCTCCCCCTCCCTGACCCCCTCAGCCCTCCATCTCTGTGACTGAGGCTCTGTTTGAATCACAGGCTCCAATAAACACACCACAAAGACGCATTGTGCTGCAGCTTCCTGCAAGAAGAGGCTGGCGAGGGCTTCAGGGAGGTCTGACAGAGGTGACGGAGACGTCCAGAGATAACAGAGGCAGCTCCAGCTGAAACAGTCAGTCCATTGATCCATCGATCACCCATCAATCATCAATCAATCATCCATCGATCATCCATCGATTCATCGTTCTCATGCCATCCTTCTCAAGGCAACAGTGTTTTTTTACTCTTTGTATATAATGTACATATAGAGCTGACTTTATTTTGTAATCTTTTTTGTCTTTTTTGTTCTTTTTCAACTTTTTGTTCTTGCTGTTTGTAACAATTTCTCCAGCGTGGAAGTTTTATCTTATCTTATCTTATCTTATCTTATCTTATCTTTTCTTATCAGAAACCTTTCTGCTCGTCTCTGTTTCACAGTGACTGAATCTCCATTGGACTGGTTGTTGGACACTCTGACGTGTCCAAACAGTTAATTTAATTATCTATCAGCATCAGCAGTAATGACGGCGCTGTGGTGAAGGTGAAGCTGAGGTCCACCTGTGGTCACCAGCTTTGGTCGTGACCAAAGAATGAGACTGCAGATACAGGAGGCTAAAATCACTGTCCTCCACCTGGGCGCCTTCCTCTGACCCGGGACAGACCCAGAACAGTCTGGAGGGTCTATATGTCTCATCCGGTCTGGAGACGCCCCAGGGTCCTCCAGCAGCAGCTGGAAATGTTGCTGAGGAGACGGATGTGCGAACGGCGCTGCCCCAGATAAAAGGCAGAGAAGAGATGGATGGATAACCAGATGGATCGATGATTGATATGAGGTAGGACATGAGCGTAATTACCACGGGGGACTGGAGGACACGACACCACCCCAGTGCATGAAAGAGGGAAAGCTGACCCCCCAAAAAACTGTCATCCATCAGCTCATTCGTCCGTGTTGAGTTACACTGCCGGGTGGAGGAGGCGTCCACTCTATGACGAACACACACACACACCTGTTAAAGCTGGCAGACAGGTGGTGGACTGACGTGGGTTCGAGGGGAGCACCAACGCTTTGACATGACTCGAACAACAACCACGGGACAGCACTGACGCAGCATGTCACATGTCATCAGAGAGACCGGCAGCCAGCCTCCAGGTGGCCGCTGCTGTCCTGACGTCTGTCTCTGGGTCACCTGCCTCACCTGTGATCCCACCTGTCTCTGTTAACACAATGAGCGCAGGAGGCGGCTTGTTAACCGCCACGTTAGCCACACGATCACAACCATGAATGAAGCACTGAGGTGAGCTGAAGCGGTCAGGTGATAGAGCATAACGAGAAGCTTCAGAATGAAACAGGAGGCCATGCTGATGAACAACTGGCTCCGGACGAGACGCTGCGCCCACAACAGCGACGCCACAATCACATTATGAGATGTGTTTCAGCTGCATCCTTCAGTCACACCTGCTACAGGATGAGATTAGCCTCCATTACGCTTTCACCCACAGCGCTGCAGGAGTCAGCCAGTCAAACTACTGCTTCTATATTCAGAGGGAGCTTGTTAAAGGCTGCTGGGCCTGTAACATAAATGTGTATATATGTGAATTTATCACATTAAAGGTTTTTCACATGTAAAAAAAAATGTACAATATGTTCTGTCCGTTTCACTGGAAAAAGACTCAAATGTGCTTCTTTTAATGGAAAAATGACAGATTGGGTTTAAAGTGACACTGATTTTCCTCTTAAAACTGAGACAGTGAATCTAACGCGCCGCTGTAACAATAACTGATCTAATTCAGTCCGACTGTTGTGTCACTTCCTGTAATTACTTTAATACGTCCGCTTTAATTTTACTGCATCTTCCTCTCAGCCGGCCTCTGTAATTACAAACCGCTGTAAACTGCCTGGCTGTGCTATTATCAGCTACGAGGCTAACACGCTAACACCCTGTCCTGTGAGTTCACTGTCCCTCCGTAAATGGGAGCTTCACCCTGCTGTTCTCTGGAGACACTGGAAGGCTTCGTTCACCAAACGGAGGCGGTTAATTACAAACCGCTGCTGCCATCACGCTGACATTGTGTTCACTTAATGTAGGAAAGGGAGGAGATAAAGGAGGGGAGGTGGAGACAGAACAGCATTTTATTCTGTCTGACAAAAATCTGAAATATGTAGGAAGTCTGAGAAGAAATTTTCAGCACATTTGCTGCAAGAATATTCAGAGTGACGATAAATCAACCAGGTTGTCCTTTTCTGTATAAAACACCACATTATCCCTCTTTGACCGAATCCATCTGACTTTTTCAATGACTCCTGTTTATCTTAGCTTAGCATAAAGGCTGAGAACAGGGGGAAACAGCAAGCCTGACTCTCTCAAAGGGCACCAGCACTCCTGAGGCTTGCTGATGAACACGTTCTATCACGTTTGTTCCAACAACATAAAGCAAAGTGCAAACAGGAAGTTGTGCACAGGACTGGTGCTGTGGTTTGAGCACCTGAGCGTGTGCACGTCAGCCTGCAGCGACGTCATTGGTCGGTAATAATCAGGGATGTTGTTGATGTTAGCGACCGGCTCCACGGCAACAACCTGAGAAGTGTGTGTGTGTGTGTGTGTGTGTGTGTGTGTGTGTGTAAATATAAAACAGTCCATCTATTAGAACATTACCACCAGGTCTCAGACCACACACGCAGTATTAGCCTTCATCAGTCTATCAGACCTATTTCATTAGAGGGAAACACTGTTAATCACATGACTCTGATGGCTGAAGTGTTTGTAATGGATCAGCTGATGGAAACCAGAGACACAGAACATCTAAACAGACCCTCAGCGGTTACAGCGGCGGCCATGTTGGCTCTGTGGAGCAGACTGGAGTTCTGGTTAAACAACGTGTGTTAGAGGCTGAAGTGGTCAAAGCTGCATTAAAGAATATGTTTTTTATTACTGTCACCAGCTCTGCAGAGCTTTCTAGCTCTTTCAGCTCCAGGTTTTGGTTTTGTGGCACATTTCATGTCTCTGGTTGAGTCTCAGTGTTGCCATCAAACCGGTGACCTTCAGAGGTTTGGTACTGTCGAACTTCAGGTGGAGCTAGGCTAGCTGTTTACCCTTATTTTCAGTCTTTATGCTCAGATAGGCTAACCTCATACTGACTTAAGTCAGAGACTGATCTCCATCTGAACATCATTCATCTCTAAATCTTCACCTAACAGTTGAGCTGAGCTCTGGTATGTCACCTGATAACTGCTGTCACAGCATCTCACAGTTCAGCGATCTCTGTGTGCTAACTTCAGTTGACACGTCAACTGCTTTCACTGTTTACCCTTCAGCTACTTTCAGTCTTTACACTCTGACACCCTACAGGACTTAAACTGCTTAAAATGCTGAAAATTTGAAATTCTCTCAGCGATCACACATCAAAAGACGCTTCATATCCGTTCAGAGCTCCGGTGTCGGCTGACACTTCAACTGCCTGAAGTACCTGAAACTCCAACACAACATCAAACACTCGATGTTTCTGAGACATTTTAGCTTGTTTTCAGCGTTTGCAGTCAACCTCCAGACCAACACAGTAATTCTGCTTCGAACTGAAGTCAACGCTGTATTTCCACAGTTCATCACCTGGAACATTACTTTATCTTCATCAGCTGTCGACTGCTTTCGTCAACGCTGCCGGATTCAAAACAAACTGAGAGCTGTAGATGTACATGGACTGACAGGGGGCTCATTCATTGGATGGCTCTGGTGACCTTTGACCCTTCCATTTATCAACGCTGCACTGACTGGCGGGCAAGTTTCTTCCTGTGACTGACAGCCAAGTCATGCTGCATTTAACGGCACTGAAGGCTAAATTTATCTCCTCCGGGGGTCATAAAGAGCTCCCAAACTAAATGCTGATTGGTTACATTAGCTGAGGCTGTGCTGGACTTCATCCATCAGAAATAAAGAAACACGTTCTGAGCAGAAACATGATGCAGCTTACATTCACTTTCATCTGGAATCCACATTGAGATCAGAACGACTGACTGCACCATCACATGGAAACTTATTGACTCTAATTTACTGGCTGAGTTAATGGGAGTGAATGGGGGCTTCAGTCAGTTAAAGAGTGTGTAAGACCGACCATTTCAAAAGCTGAATGCAGTTTGTGGTGTTTACAGGTGATGAATGGGCCTCCATAGACTTTAATGCATTATATGAATCTATATTGAATCATTAAGTGTGCAGCTGATCACAGTGCAGTAATGAGCTATTTAAAATATGAATGTATACATTCAGACAGAAATACAATGGATGTCTATGGAGATCTGTCCCTAAAATCAAAGTTTACCAGTCTCAATGAGAGGTCAATGCAGACATCACAGAGGGATTATGAACAATGTGACACATCAGCTGTTTCTACCTGTAAGAGCAGGTGTGTGCCAGAGGTATCACACATGTGCAGATAGATGCTGTATAAACCTCCATGAAAGAGCAGAGGCTTCAGGCAGATACCTGAACAACCCACATGCAGCGTTAAAAGTCAGAGTTTTAATGAAAATGTGAGGCAGAGTCAGCAGAAGAGCATCAGTGTTTGAATAAAACTGTCTTCTGACCTTCATTTTCAACCTTTTTGAAACTTTATGATTCAGCGCTGGCCTCTTTTTCATTTCATGCTGCAGGAGTGTGGGCTGTTCAGGACGCCCCTGACACTAATCTATCCACGGCCACGAGCTGCTTCCCTCTGCTGCATGAATACACTGCAAAGTGTGCTGTCGACGGCAACGTGGGCTGAGAGTCAAAAAGAGCTGTAACTGAGAGAGAGCGCACAGCGATCTGCGGTCAAGAGGCGCTGCTGCGATTCTTCCTCTTCCTGATCTATATTTCATCGTCAATTTTTAATTTGTCTAATTTAAATATAGTCTAAGACAAACCAGTGAGGAACCATGAGGGGGAGCAATGGAAGGAGGACTGAACAAATCTGTGGTTTTTTTATTTGTTCGGCTCGTCTCAAGGTGACGTTACTGAGATTTAATATCGATCATCTGTTTATTTCAGTGGTGGAAACCGAAGATCTGAATGTCCTTTTTGAATTTGCATAACTGTACATTATGCACACAAATCAATCAATCGATCAATTGATCAGTGAAGCTCACATGATTTTAGAGTTACAGGTGAGAAAAAGAGCCACACATCCATAATCATAAGCAGGTTAACTAGTTATTACCCTGATGATGACTGGTGGTCCAACTATAACCAGATAACTACAGTCACCAGACCATGGAGGTGGTCTCAGGAGGTCTGCTCTTACTGGCTGGTCTCAGGTCAGTAAACGCTCATATCTCCGTCTCTGGTTTCTAATTGGGCCGCTGTGATTGGCTCTCACTGGGACGAGAGCTGCTGCTCTAATGAATTGAATTAAGGAGAAGAGGGTTAATTGGTAACTTGGCCAGAGAATAAAAACAGAGAGAGTCTGTCCAGTGTCAGCAGGGGGAAAGACTGAGAGGAGCTGAGAGGAGCTGAGAGGAGCTGAGAGGAGGAGCTGAGAGGAGGAGCTGAGAGGAGAGCTGAGAGGAGAGCTGAGAGGAGCTGAGAGGAGGAGCTGAGAGGAGCTGAGAGGAGGAGCTGAGAGCAGAGCTGAGAGGAGAGCTGAGAGGAGGAGCTGAGAGGAGAGCTGAGAGGAGCTGAGAGGAGCTGAGAGGAGGAGCTGAGAGGAGGAGCTGAGAGGAGAGCTGAGAGGAGAGCTGAGAGGAGAAGCTGAGAGGAGCAGCTGAGAGGAGCTGAGAGGAGGAGCTGAGAGGAGGAGCTGAGAGGAGCAGCTGAGAGGAGGAGCTGAGAGGAGCAGCTGAAGGGAGCTGAGAGGAGGAGCTGAGAGGAGGAGCTGAGAGGAGAGCTGAGAGGAGGAGCTGAAAGGAGCAGCTGAAGGGAGCTGAGAGGAGCAGCTGAGAGGAGCTGAGAGGAGCAGCTGAGAGGAGCTGAGAGGAGCTGAGAGGAGGAGCTGAGAGGAGCAGCTGAGAGGAGCTGAGAGGAGCAGCTGAGAGGAGCAGCTGAGAGGAGCAGCTGAGAGGAGCAGACAGGAGCAGCTTAGACGAGCGCTGGCTTAAAGCAACACAAAGGTTCTCAGATCTCCTCATTCAGTTTGATTTTGATTTGATTGAGTTAGAAAAGTGTAAACGAATCAGATCCGTGGTTGTTATCATGTGATCATGTTGTCACTGCAGGACGGAGTTTGGACTTTTCTAATGAGCAGAAAATCACGTAACAACCCGAGGAGGTGAACATCTCACCACGGTGGAGGATGTTCTGTCCTTCAGGATGAAGCTGCAGCCTCAGTCTTCATCTCACCTGCAGGAACAGCCACTGTTTCCTACTAGAAGCACTGAAACACGTGTAGAAGAAGAGGCAGGCCGCCGCTGACGCATCAGTCAGTGACGACCAAGAAAAGAAACTAAACTGTTCTGACGCAGCTGGATTTGAACTCATCTGAACATCTACAACCTCCCTCCAACCTGCAGACGCTGTTCGATGGTGGCTACCGACCAAGCTACAGCGCTTCATGCTCGTTTTATCCAAAGTGACGCACTTTTTTGTAGTCGAATCATTCTGGGTTCAGATTTGTGCTCAAGAACAATGAATAATTTAAATAAGGTGTTTGTCGACTGGCTGAAGCCTGACTCCGTAGCGTTCCACAACAGAAACGTTGACACAGGCTCATTGTTTCTGAGAGTTTTCATGTGTACAAAGATGAGAGACAGTAATGGAAACTGCACTCCATATTTAAACAAGATCTCCTCTACGCTCAAAGCACCGGCCGTGGACCACATACTGTCCACCGGACTGCAGCAGCAAACACACACTGAGCTCAGATCAGTCTTTTCACATCCATGATGAGAAGCAGCTGATCATCTGCAGCTCACGGGACCGCCAGGACTTCATGATGCCGCATGCCGTCAACTATGATACGTTACGACGGAGGATAACCATGAACCACAGGCTGCACATCACAAAACAATGTATTCAACGAGAGCATGAAGAAGAGCTGATACCCGATCAATCAACTGAGAAGATGCAGAAGAGCTGATACCAGATCAATCAACGGAGAACAGAAGAGTCAGAAGATCTTTCTTTTTCAGTCCAGTTCAGCATCTGAAGATAGAAGAGATGTGGAGCACACTTTAGTCTAAAGAGCAGCCTGTCCGCTGACCTGTCCGCTGACCTGTCCACTGACCTGTCCACTGACCTGTCCATAGACCTGTCCGCTGACCTGTCCATAGACCTGTTCATTGACCTGCTGGAGGTAAAATGGCTGCTGCTACATCACTGGCAGGGGAGGGGCTGGGGACCAGGAGTTTTGAGAGGGGAGCAGCAGAGGCTTTTCCACTCTGTGTGACTCAGTGTTGGACTGGAAGTCTTGTGCTTTGCTTTGGAAACGGGTCTGTACGGACATAAAATCTACACGCTGTCATAAATGAGCTGAAACATGCAGAAACAGCGACATGCTCCTTCAAACTTCACGCGCTGCAGCACTTTATCTCCCAGCTGAGACAAAACCGGCTTAGACGTCCAAATCAGAGCCGTCCATCAGCCGGTCTGAGAGTATGAAGCAGGAAGTGAAAGCTGAAGACCTCTTTGTTGAAAGTCTGTGGAGCCGCCGGTCTCGCCGCCGGCTTCATTAGCATCGAATAAGAGCCGTTTACCTGCCGCCTTACACTGGGAACATTAACAGCAGCTATTTTAAAACGTGTGAAGTCCGTCCAGAGCAGGGTGGGAAGCCCTGAACTCCGCTGCTGTTTGAGTCGTTAACAGCCACGAGGTTTCATTTCACAGCGATGTTCTGCCCACGGAGTTCAAGCACAGACTCACATTCAAACACGTGGCAAGAAAGAAAAGGTGTTCTGTTCAAAGAGAACACAGTGGCGCCTCGTTCCCAGGAGAACATCTTCGGTTCCTCTGCTGGTGCCAGAGAAACTTTTAAACACGTCTCTTCCCGTTAACTTCAAATCATGAAGACTTTGTGTTCCTGCTCAGAATTCCCCAAAGCAGAGAAACAGGACTGCAACGAACCATTCTTTTCTTTATTGATTACTCTGATGATTATTCTCTCGATCAATCCATGTTTCTGTCCATTAAAAGCATTGAAAGAGCCAACATGGCGTCTCACGTTCAGAGGCAGGAGGAGTCGTGGATCCACGCGTCCTGACAGCCGACCACCCGTCAAAGAGAGGAAGGTTTCCCAGCAGGACGTCACAACGAGGCTGAGACGAAGGAGGGACAACCTGGAGACGACTGAACAGGAAGTGAGGTAGAAACTGGTGCTGCAGCAGCTCAGAGTCTGACGGTCAACAGAACATCTGCGAATCTGCAGCCCTGAATCCTCCTGGAAGACTGAAGCTGCTGTGAATAATAACTGAGTCATTCTGGGATATTTTCTGAGACGTGAGACACGAACGCATAGCGGAAAGGTAAGAGAATAACTGTCCAATCAGAGCTGAGTATTTAATGAGCAGTTTGCTGCAGTCTGTCCTGTCAGATCCTGTAAAAAGTCTTCCCAGGAGATTTAACTGGACTCTGCCGTCAGTCTGTGGTCTCACCTGGACAGAATCAACAGGAAGTGGAGTTAAAATCTCTTCGTGTGAGGCACGAACCTGCAGCCTCTCAGGAAGCTACAGTCCTCCGTTGTCTGCGTAACTTAGCAACTAATGCAGCTTGCAGAGTGTTTTTAAGAGTGTTTCCTTCACAGAAAGAGGAAGACGAAGGCTTTGAGTGGTCCCAGTCTGTCTCTGTGGTGGACATCCAGTAAGACTGAAGGTTTAAAATAGGCCTTCGCCTGCGAGCTGATCGTCAGCTGCTCTGAGGGACACGCCGCCGTGCTTCATCTGTCTTCCCGTTGTCTTCATCAGAATCACGCTGCTGTGACCTCTGACCGACCTCTGAGCGACTGTCTGCGTGGGCGTCCTCATGAACATGTCTAAAAAGTGAACCTGGGTACTGATTAGCCAACCAGCTCCGTGGGCGGGACTAACTCTGCTGCGTTGTGTTGTCAAGCTGCCACAGAGGAAAACTGGGCCGAGCTGATGGGATCTAAATCGTCTCTTTGTCCACTCAAATGCTTCCAAAAACATTTCAGTGAAGTGTTTAAAGCCAGAATGAAGCCCCGCCCACCTCGCTGTACATCACCCACCAGCCGGAGGTTTTGATTGGTCCGCTGACCAGCTGGGCTCCACCTCAACCAGCTCCAACAGTAAAATCCTGCTTTGACATGAACGACTGAGTCACAGTAATCTGATGAGATCAGATAGAACAGCAGAACAGTCACAGGGACGTTTATACTGCACTCAGTACTTTTACTGTAATACTTTGAGTTCATTTTCATGATTTTACTGACATACTTTCACTGCATTTACTGCAACATTTTCAACGCAGGACTTTTACTTGTCCCAGAGGATTTTTACACTGTGGTATTAGTATTTTTACTGCAGGAAAGGATCTGAGTACTGCATCCTGCTATTGCTGCTTCTATTGTTGCTGCCTGTAACACTGAATTTCTCCAGCAGGGATTGATAAAGTTTATCTTATCTTATCTTATCTTATCTTACCTACGCTCAGCCTCGTATCTGAGTCTCTGCTGATTAAAGCCGTCGTTGTTCTCTCAGCGACGTGTTAATCAGGTGGTTTATCTGCCTTCTAAAGCGTTGGCCTTTGTTACAGGACATTAAATGAACTGATTCATTCATTATTTCGCTGCTCAGTGAGTCCTGCTCCTCCTCTGGTCCGGCTCAGCTAATCTGAACACGTTATGATTATCGAAGCTAAATATTTGCCAGGATAAGATCTCAGTCTGGTGTCAGAGCTCAGACTGGGACACACTTCAGTTCATCCTTAATGGTTTAAAAAAGCAAACAGAGGCGTCGAGAGCCCAGAAGTGAAGTTTGTGTTGAAAAGTCCAAACTGCCGATAAGAAGCTGATGAAACGCCCGTCTCAGTCTCAGCGTCTCCACTTAAAGGACCAATCTTCTGTTTTTACATGTCATTTACTACAAATCACGTGTACTTTACATTCCTGTGGACCAGAGAACAAAACACACTGCAGTGTTTGACATCTGTGAACACGAGTTTATACGTTCCAGAGAGGAATCCATCTAAAAGCTGATGGTTTGTTCTGGAAAAGAGTCACAAGGCTGATTTATACGAGCTCAAACGTGTGAAGAAACACACTGTGTTGTGATCCTTACATGGCTAAAGAGAGCAGCAAGACTGGACTCCACCCTGAATACACACACACACACACACACACATGCACGCACGCACGCACGCACGCACGCACGCACACAAATGCACACAAACACACACACGCACACACACACACGCACACACAAACACACGAACAGTAAGTCTATGTATCCCCACTGGTTCATAAAGCTCCACAGCTGCAGAGTGATGCCACACACACACACAAACACACACACACACACGCACACACACGTACTTCCATGTATTTGACCCTGAATTCCACAGATGAAAACACACGTGCACAGAAACACTCACTCACACACACACACACACACACACACACACACACACACACACACACACACACAGCTGCTGGAGGTCAACAGGCATCCAGGGAGGAAGTAAAGAGTGTCAGCGGATTGTTTCCTGTCTGTTCCTCAACTCATCCTGAGTGTGTGTGTGTGTGTGTGTGTGTGTGTGTGTGTGTGTGTGTGTGTGGTGTCTGTTGTGTCACATCTGAAGCTGATGCTGAGTGTTTTAATGATGTTGAACAAACATCCTGAACATGATGGAGAAAACGGGAGGACTAGCATCAGACCAGCAGAGGATCAGACCAGAAGAGCATCAGACCAGCAGAGGATCAGACCAGAAGAGCATCAGACCAGCAGAGGATCAGACCAGCAGAGCTTCAGACCAGCAGAGGATCAGACCAGCAGAGGATCAGACCAGCAGAGGATCAGACCAGCAGAGCTTCAGACCAGCAGAGCTTCAGACCAGCAGAGGATCAGACCAGCAGAGCATCAGACCAGCAGAGCATCAGACCAGCCTTATCCTCAGTCATTCATCACAATTCTGGAAACCCGTCTGGATTCATGGTCCTTTAAAATTAATTCTTCCCACATTCTGTGATTTCTGTGAAAGTTTTTTTGCAGACAGATAGAGGAAGGAAAAGGAAACAATGTGAAGGAAACAATCTGATCAAGGTTTCGACACCTGCATCCTGTGGTGGTGGAAGACAAACCGCTTCACCTCAGAGAGAAAACTCTGATGTCTACTGATCACCGACACTGACGACTGAAACGACGGATCACAGAGGGAGTCAGAGGCGGCTTCAGGTCTCTGATTGGCTGCTACACAATCGACCCTCAGTGAGCGGCTCTCAGCATCATCCAGCTGAAGCTCTGCTGAGAGTGGACGGAGGACAAAGAAAACACTGATTCTCCAACCACACGGCTCTTCTTCTACTTCTCAAAGTCAGTCTGAACACACACACACATCAACACAGTGTCCAGAAAGATGACATCACTGCTGCGGGACGTTACTACAGACAGACAGACAGGCAGGAGACAGACAGGAGACAGAGTGAGAGACAGACAGGCAGACAGGAGACAGAGTAAGAGACAGGCAGACAGGAGACAGACAGATAGATGGGCAGAGAGAGACAGACAGGCAGACAGGAACAGAGAGAGAGACAGACAGGCAGAGAGACGGGAGACAGACAGACAGACAGACAGACGGGCTGAGAGAGAGACAAACAGGCAGAGGGACAGGAGACAGAGTGAGAGACAGACAGGCAGACGTGAACAGAGAGACAGACAGACAGACAGACAGACAGACGGGCAGAGAGAGACGGGCAGGCAGGCAGAGAGAGACGGGCAGGCAGGCAGAGTTACAGGAGACAGACAGACAGACAGACAGACAGACAGGCAGGGAGGCAGGCAGACAGACAGACAGACAGGCAGGGAGGCAGACAGACAGACGGGCAGAGAGAGACAGACAGGCAGACAGGAGACAGACAGACAGACAGACAGACAGACAGAGTCTCTGTAGAGGCTCAGAGGTGAAACACTGCAGGCTGAAAATATCATATCAGAGTCAGTCTCTCTGTCTGCTGACTCAGCGTTTCCTCGGTGCTGACTCTATTACTGACTCAGCGTGTGTGTGTGTTTGTGTGTGTGTGTTTATTTTTGAATATGATTGTATACTAATAAACAATGACGCATGCGTGTGTGTGTGTGTGTGTGTGTGTGTGTTACAGGGAGACAAAGTGCTTTAGATTCAATTTACAGACAGACAAACGTCTACCTGAACACACACACACACATAAACACACACACAGCTGCAGGTAACAAGTTGACCTGATTTAAACTGAATTACAATGATGCATGCACAAATACACACACACACACACACACACACACACACACACACACAAGGTCAAACACACATATACGATCAATGTTCCATAATAAGCAGCAGTGATGGATTTCCAATGGTAGGATTTAACTGGAACACTGAGGAGACGAAAGGAGGAAAGCCCAACACGCACGCGCGCACACACACACACACACACACACACACAAACACACACAAACACACACACACACACCCTGTGGCTGCAGGGTTGAAGGTTCAGCTCCCTCTGGAGCTGAACTGGAGACCAGACTGATACTGGTGACCACAGACTGGACACAAACACACACACACACACACACACTCACACTCACACTCACACTCACATTCACACACACACACACACACACAATGTATGGAAAAAGTGATGTGTGATAAATCTGCAGGCAGGAAAGTGAAGCTCGGGGTGGAAACATGTTGAAGCTTCAAAGCGTCCAGTTCCAGCTGACTGGAACACAGAACGCCGCAAACGCGTCCAACACGTTACAATGCACTAAAAAGAGCATCAGCATGGTCACAATCTGATCCTGGAGCAGTGAGCGTGGGCCCCTGCAGGCCCCTCAGATCAGCTTTCATGCATGTTTCCCTCCATCCTGACGGCTGCATGATCGTCACAAACACTCCTGAAATATTTCAGTCCTGGTTCCACCATGTGACGAACTTAACAGCTTTAAGAGGTTATTAATTACTATTATTGGCTTCCAGATCCCTGATCATGGAAAACCTCCTCCTGGGGTCGTTGTACTGGCCTTCATGTTCTGCTGATCTGCTGATTTCACTCTACAGTTAATTAAAAGCTTTGTCTTTGTGCTTCGGTGGAATAAACTCTGTAAATTCAGGAGCTGTTGAGATTTTTTTGAAACGGACATTTTTCCCCCCAGTTCCACTGTTAGCTGTCGGCTTCTGTGATAACTCGTTACCTCACTGTGAGCTTTTACATGTGAAGAGTCTGAACGTGAGTCTCATGTTACACTTTAAAGTGTGCAGAGTATCTTTGCCTGATGTTTAAATACACTCAAACTGAGTCTGTTGTTGCCATTAAATTGAGTGCAGCCAATGCTACATGCTACATGCTACAACCCTGATTCCAAACAGTCAGGATGCTTTGAAAAATCAATAAAACCAGAACATGAACAATCAAACTGTTTCCTGACATCAGTTTCCTGAAGTGTTCCTGAGTCCAGGTATTAATCCCCTTTATCCAATCACGTGTTGACAAAGTGTTGAACCTCGCTCCATCCTCGCTGTGAACCACTGAGCCTTTCAATCATGTTACTATCACCTGTTACCAATCAACCTGTTTACCTGTGGAATGATCCAAACAGGTGTTTTTGGAGCGTTCCACATCTTTCCCAGTCTTTAGTTGCTCTGGTCACAACTTGTCTGAAACATGTTGCTGCATCAGATTCAGAATAAGCAGATATTGACAGAAATCAAACAGTAAATATCTTGACTTTGTGCTGTTTTCAGGTGAGTTTCTGTCAGAAAGGATCAGCAGGTGATCTCATCCTGTTTTTCTGATGTTTAAACAGCGTCTTAACTTCAGCGTTTGGATTCAGAGTTGTAGAATTCATCATTTCACGGTGCACGGCCTCAGTTAGGAATATTCACGATGTGAGCGCAACATGAAACCAGAGTTACGAGGTTTCTACATGAAAGCGGTAATTTGAGCCCTGCAGAGAGCTGTGACCTCTGACCTTTGACCTCTTTACTTTATTATTGATTTCCTGTTGTGTTCGCAGTAAAGGAGGCAGCTCTGAACCCTTAACATGCTCACAGTGGCAATGCTAACATGCTGATGGTTAGCAGTCCAACATGTTCACCATCTTAATTTAGCCTGTTAGCATGCTAACATTAGCTTATTAGCAGTAAACGCAGTCCAGCTGAGGCTGATGGGAGTGTCATTACTTGTGCAGGTATTTCCTCATAAACCAAAGTGTTGGACACATTAAAAGATTGACCTGATGGTGGCGCTACATGAACAGTCAGAGCATCAGCAGAGCTCTGACTGTTCATCCTGAGGGGAGCATGAGCGCCTGCATCGTCCAGCAGCTGCCCAGACGTTTCAGTCAGCAGATAAAAAGTGCAGATGTAGAAACAGAGAGTGATCAAACGGATCAACAAATGTTCATCTGTCAAACAGATCATAAACAGTTTGCTGCGGATCCTTCAAACAGATCCCGTGTTTACAGGAAGTGCTCGTACTCTGTTTATTATTGGATGAACAGACGCCATGTAAGCTCAGCTACTGAGAGCCGCTCTGATCTGAATGTCTGCTGCTTCTGTTCTGTCAAGGTGCTTTCTCTAAATAAAGTTGTGTTTTAGAAAGCAACACGCAGAAGATCTGTCCATGAAGACAATTTGCTGCTGTGCTCCAGTCCCGCCAGAATAAAGTTCACCGTAAGTGGAACTGTGTAAACTGGTGTGTCCGACCGAGGGAAACTGAAGCACGAACCAAACAAACATGGACGCTTCAGCTGCAGTGAGGAGAGGGCGCCGCGCCGCTACCGGCCACACGCACGCACGCACACACACACACACACACACACACACACACACTCATCCTCACAGAGCTCAACTGAACACACACAGCAACCTTCATCCCACCATCCTCATCTTTAGCTCTGATTCTGATAATTTCAAACACACATTGTGTGTGTGTGTGAGTGTGTGTGAGACTGTGTGTGTGTGAGTGTCTAGTCAGTAAATTTTATTTGTTTTATTATTATTTTTTTTAAATATGTAAATATAATAAAAATAGATATTCTGTAACTTCTACATTTTCATTTTCAAGTTGCTTTATTTCTGTTGTTGTTCTTTAGGTTTTGTTTTCTGCTTTATTTTCTATATATTTTATTATATTTATTATCTGAACTCAAGCTGCAACTAATAATTATTATTACTGATCATTCTGTTGCTTTTTCCAAACAACAGAACAAAACCTAAAAACAATCCGTTTACTGTGACGATGAAGAAGAGAAGCAGAAATCTGAAGGGCTGAAATCACAAAACGATCCGTTTCAATGATTGATTGATTATAGGAACAGCTTCCCAATCATCAAATGTTCTTTCCAAATAAACAAATGAATGAATGAGTCAGTAATCTGCTTTTTAATCCACTCAGAACCATCACTGATCACTTTGATTATTGATCAGCTGAACATGCTGCTGACGCTCATCTTGTTATTTCGCTGCTCGTTCACATAAAGACATAAATCTCCATTTTGTGTCCGTTATTGTGCCCCCCAATCAGATCCAACTGATCAATCGTGTTATTGATCACATCTCTGACCAGCGAAACATCTGCTTGTGAGGACACGTGGGAGAGAGTTGCTGCATTATTTACATCCCACTCATTTACTATCATAGAACCGATCGCATCAGTTATCGATTACATGATTCATCACCTGCAGGTGCAGCTTGTTTTTCCTGCTGCGGACTCAAGTATTGATCATTTCTTATCATAACGGATCATGTTGCTGATTCTTTTTATCATTGATCACTATGAAGAGTGTTGCTGTTTTTGTGCTGTTTGGTCACTATAATCTGAACTTGATGTTTATTGATCAGCTGATCACATCACTGATTAGCATCCAAATGTGTCTGCTGTCGTTTGAAATTGATCACGTGACCTCTCTGACTGATTGAAATGTTATTTTACGGTGAGTCAGGTCAGTAATCGCGTTGCACAACTGACTGGATTTCTGATTGATAACCTTCAGCCTGGTGTGAATGTATCTGATCATTTCCATCACAGTGGAATGAAAACGGTCGCCTCTTTGATATCGATCCATAACCCGCCGATCAGTCGGATCGCGTCTGAACGGAAAACTGATCGATCAGTATCGGTTCTGTGCGCGGAGCTGGTCCAGAGGATGGGGGCTCCTCTTCAGCACATGGAGGGACGGATGAAGGCGGATTCAGGAAAACTCTGATGGGGATTTTCTGCGGGAGCTGCGGGCAGCCGCCGCGCTGCGTCCGCGCAGCTCCGAGCGACGTTTGCGCGTTTTTTCGACGTTTTTGCTTCGATTTTAGACATTTTCCTGCTGCCTCCCCCCTTTGTTCTTTAATGGATCGGCGTCTGGAGCCTTGCTACCTCCCAGACCCCCTCCTCTCCTCCCCCTCCACCTCCCCCACCACTCTCCCCTCCACCACGCAGAAAAACACACATTTGCGGCCACTAAACGCTTCTTTTACGCACCGAATTCAACGTTTAAAATGGACGAAAGGCGCAAAGCGAGCGGCTCTGCCTACAGAGGCCGAACGTGCCTCCAAAATACCCCGAGGGGGAAGCAGCCCTACCTGGGGTATCAACCCCCACCCGGCCCAGCTTCCTCGCCCCCACTCGCTGCGTGGGAAAGCTGGAAAAAAGAGGACATTTCCAGGAGTGAAAAACACGGAGCAGAAGCAGCAGATGAGCGGTGATGCGGCGGGGAGGCGAGGCGTTTTCCCCCCAAACATCCACACACGTACACCCCCCTCCACCACCACCACCCCGCTACCCCCCAGATCTGCCACCCGGACCCGGAGAACCCCCGGCCTTCCCAGACTCCCCAACCCCCCAAAACTCCACAGACCTACGGACTTACCTGGACGGAAACGCGCAGAAAAGTCCAATCAGTTATTTAAATCCACGGTCCCACGCGCGCTGCCTCTGCTGTCTGTCTTCTTCTTCTCCTCACATCAAACCTGAGGGAGCTGAGGCCAGGTGGGGGCGGCAGGAGGAGTCCGGACAGGTACAAATGTCATGCGTCCACAAGCGGAACAATAATCCAGATCAGAAAGAGCTGAGAGCGGAGCGGAGCGGCGCGGCGCGTCTCCCCCATTCACACATAGCCTGCCTCGGCTCGACTCGGCTCGGTCTGTCCCTGCTCCGCCACAGCCAGCCCCCCATCTGGATCGTACCACTCCGCACCCGGCTGGGAGGGGCGCCGGTTAATTAAAGAAGCCCGAGCAAACCAACTACACATCGATTAATCGACGTTATAAAGGCTGGAGTCGATCCACACAACGTTGTTGTAAACTCAAAGAGAAACAAAGAGTTGATTCACGGCAGAAGACTAGATGTTCTATGTTTTTAGTTTTAGAAACAGCTGCTCACCCCCATAAACACCGCCCCGTGGTTCCTGCTCCTTAATCTGCTGTTTTTCTCCTCCTAAAGCCAGATGTGGAGAGAGAGACTGAGAGAGAGAGCATGACTCACAGTGTGTGAGAGAGAGAGATGCAGTGATGTATATATAGAGATAAAGACAGAGGGCGAGTGAGGAGATGCATGACGATATATAAAAAATAAAAAAAGATGGAGAAAATGAAGGGATGAGATGGAGGAATAAAGGAAAATAGGAAAAGGTGAGGAAAGACAGTGAGGGACTGATAGAAGGAGAAAAGTGAGGCAGAAGCAAAATTATTGGCTAATAGAATATGTAGAGACAGAAACATGAGGAAAAGACATAGAGACAGACAGAAGGAAGAGAGAGAGGGAGATATATGGAGGGAAAACCCTGGAAGAGATGAGAGAAACAGAGATGGAGAAATAACAAGAGAGAGCACGATGAAGGAAGAAAACGAACATGAGCAAAGACAGACGGACACTGAAGAAAGAGATGGAGAGGAAAGGAAGAGGAATGAAGAGAGCAGAAAAACACTGATATATTCACAGACTGATAAAGACCCTCCAGTGATGCAGAGGTGCACTCCAGGGTGTGTCAGTACACTGTGACATCACTGCTGGGTGTGGCCAACCACAGGCCTCAGTGATGCCGGCTGTGGTCAGAGGAGAAACAAACTGTCAGCCGGAGGCGACACGGAGGAAAGAACGACCCTGAAAACACTTTTTAATTTAGGAAATCAGAAACTGAGTCTGCTCAGAGGTCACTGTAACAGCAGTTTTCTGTTTTTATACAAAGAAAATCCAGTTATTCAATCATCAAAACCAAAAAAAACAGACTGAGAATGCTAACATGCTGCTGTTTAGCAGCTGTAATAATTACCACCACGTCTTATCAGTCGTGTTACTGACTAGCCTCAAGTGTCCTGCACTGTAAGAAGATAATCAGTCAGTGGAGAAGCTTGTTAGCGCTGATGTTAGCTTAGCTGAAAGTTTATATGGAGAATATTTTCCAAAAGTATTGTTTGTGTTCTTCTTAAAACGATGAGCACAACTAAAAGGTTGTGCTCATCGTTGCTTCAGTCTAATAACATTACATTTTGTCTGTATGTGCATCCTGTTAGTAAATAAGGTATTTTGTAGTATTTTATATACTGCACATATACTCACATAGTGATAATGTATTCGCTCAAATATTTGCCACACTGTGTAAGATACTAGTACACTTTGCACACAGGAACAGTATACTTGTCTTTGACTTGAAGTTTCTTAGTGGTACAGGAAGAATTAGATGCTCACAGCTGTTCACACACACACACACACACACACACACACACACACACACACGCAGGTTTATTTAAAAACATCAGTAGAATTAAGAGTACATGAAAGATACAACACACATGATTACAGATTAGTCACATCCTGACAGTCTGATGAGTCAGAGTCAGACGAGCTGCTGCAGGCGACAGAGAGTCAGACAGACAGGCAGACAGACAGGTAGAGGGTTAGTCAGACAGACAGGACATGTACAGGCTGGTTACAGGTCAGAGGTTGAGTACACAATGATTCACTTGTGTACAAATGTGTATTTGTGAGGAAATTTCCAGGAAAAACTCTATTAGCTGAAAAATGATGATATCAGTCTGGTTAAAATGAATCCAGCCTCTAAGAGCAGATAGTAACAGGATTTATCCAACCTGCTGCAATGCATGCTGGTCTTTTTCCTGCTTCTCTGCCTGCAGGAATTACTGCCAGACCATCAAACTGAACGTCCATCTAGTTCCTCTTCTTCAGTGAATTGCTGGAAGTGTTGATTACTTTACCAGCACCGCACAGAACCGATACTGATCGATCAGTTTTCCGTTCAGACGCGATCCGACTGATCGGCAGGTTATGGATTGATCCCAAAGAGACACCGTTTTCATTCCACTGTGATGGAAATGATCAGATACATTCACACCAGGCTGAAGGTTATCAATCAGAAATCCAGTCAGTTGTGCGAGGCGATTACTGTAATAATATTCTACTACAAGTACATGTCCTGCATTCAAAATCATACCTCTGTAGAAGTACACCAGTATTGTCAGCTTCATGCAGTAAAAGTACAGCAGTATTCTAAGCTTCATGTAGTAAAAGAACAGTTATATTTTCAGCTTCATGCAGTAAAAGTACAGCAGTATTGTCAGCTTCATCCAGTAAAAGTACAGCAGTATTGTCATGGTCAGCTTCATGCAGTAAAAGTACAGCAGTATAATCAGCTTCATGCAGTAAAAGTACTGTCTGTGCAGTAAAATGTCGCCTGTGTCTGATCTCTGATTCTATGAGTGATTATTAGATTGTTGATGCTGAAGCATCAATGTTAGAGCAGCATTTTACTGTTGGAGCTGCTGCAGGTGGAGCTGCTGCAGGTGGAGCTACTTTCAACTTCGTCATATACAGTATAACGTATGATGTCCAGTGGTGAAAGCAAGGGAACTGTAAACTCACTGTAAACTCGCTTTAAACTCACTGTAAACTCTCTGTAAACTCACTGTAAACTCTCTCTAAACTCGCTGTAAACTCGCTGTAAACTCTCTGTAAACTCGCTGTAAGCTCACTGTGAACTCTCTGTAAACTCTCTGTAAACTCTCTGTAAACTCGCTGTGAACTCGCTGTAAACTCGCTGTAAACTCTCTGTGAACTCAGTGTAAACTCCCTCTAAACTCGCTGTAAACTCTCTGTGAACTCACTGTAAACTCACTGTAAACTCTCTGTAAACTCGCTTTAAACTCTCTGTAAACTCTCTGTAAACTCGCTGTAAACTCACTGTAAACTCGCTGTAAACTCGCTGTGAACTCGCTGTAAACTCACTGTAAACTTGCTGTAAACTCACTGTAAACTCTCTGTAAACTTGCTGTAAACTGGTGTTTATGTACAGCAGTAGCTGAAAGTTGATTCAGACTTTGACACTGCTGTTGCTAACAGGCTAAGTCTGGGAGCAGTTGTGAGCTTGCTATCTTAGGGGACATGTGATTGGCTGAAAGGTGAGAGTCATGCAAAGTGACTTCATGACTTGCGAACAAGCTGTTTGAGGCTCATCAACACAAACAGAAAGGCTGATAACTAATCTGTGGATTTGTGCCTAAATAACTGAACACAAAGTGAAGTCTGGACTTGCTTGATGCACCATCGGGGTGACCGGCCGTGGTCTGAAGCAGCAGACTCAGTGTTTCCAGAGCACATCGAGCAGCTGGAGCCTAAAATAACTCTGACTCGGGGCTGGGTTCAGGTTCAGGTTTAGACTGGGGTTAGATCCTGCATGGCTCTGGGCTGCCGGCAGAAGGTTCACCCTGTAATCAACTCTCAGTTTGACAGTTCTGGTTTTTCCTTCTCTCTGTCTCTGTTGCTCTCTCTGTAATTTTCTTAATTGAAGCCACTTGAGGGGTCTAGCCCTCTCCTCTTTTCATCTTCGCCTTGTCTTTTCTTTCCACTTCTCCTATTTCCTTTCCTTTCGTTTCCTTCAGTTTTCTTTCCTTTCCTTTCCTTTCCTTCTGTTTCCGTTTCTTTCCTTTCCTTTCCTTTCCTTTTACTTTGTTTCCTTTTAGCTGGGGTCCTTTCCTTTCTGCTCATTACCTTTCCTTTCTGCTCACTACCTTTCCTTTCAGCTCATTTCCTTTCCTTTCCGTTGCTTGTAGTTGGTCTCCTCGACTCTCCTTTGTCTTAGCAGTGAGAATGAAAAAGAAGTAGGGTTAAAGAAAGGGAGGAAGGATGGAGAAGACAAGAAGCAGATGGAGGGAGGACGGGGGGTGATGCCACCAGTCCTCAACCTTCACCTTTGAGCCAATCGCATGGCCCCAACCAGCTCAATAGCTGCTAGCATATTTAGCCTGTTAGCTTCTGTTAGCTGAAGTAACAACACCGCCACAGTAAATCTGACTGAAAATCTGAATGTGCTGCTGACAACATGCAGTTTGGTTTGTGTCTGTGCTGAAGAACATGAAGCTTGTTTCCATCCACCTGCTCCGTTTGCTCATTAGAGAAAAGCTGAGAGGAAATTTAAACTAAGGTCTGAATACGCGAAGAAGGCGTTTCCTGTAAAACAGAACAGAAATAGACCGATGACGTTCGCCAGCTGTTCGTCTCCATCAGGCAACAAACGGATCTTCACGCGACGGCAGTGGACGGACACTCTCTTGTTCATTATTTGCCTTC
The DNA here is from genome assembly GCF_017976325.1 of Chelmon rostratus. Classification (NCBI taxonomy): domain Eukaryota; kingdom Metazoa; phylum Chordata; class Actinopteri; order Chaetodontiformes; family Chaetodontidae; genus Chelmon; species Chelmon rostratus. The sequence continues at coordinate 26,066,130 of NC_055667.1, read as the reverse complement.
AGATCAGCTGCTGCACGTCTCTATAAGTGATGTGTTTTACTTGATTGTATGCTTTCTACGTGATCTATTGTTAGCCGTCTTTATTTTCATCCTTGTTCCGTCTTATTTTTACTCTTTTAATCAAGACGGTTTTATTCCCCCCCTGCTTTCATGTCCGTTCTGTCTTTGTGATGTGAACCACTTGCTGCATGTTTCAGATGACAGAAGAATCTGGGTTGATGAAAACACAGGTGTGCTCATCACCTTCAACTGTTACCTTGTACCTGCAGCAACATACTCATTAAGCAGCAGCAAAAACAGGAAGTGAGTTTAGACAAGGAGACAAATGTCTGAAACAAGATTCAAGCTTTCTTTGTTGTGAAACACTTTGAGCTGCGCTGCTTGTATGAAAGGTGGGACACAAATAAAGTTGATAATTTTCATTTTTGGGTGTAGTAGGAGTGTTTTCTTTCTATGATTTTCTGGACGTGAGATCGTTTTAATTAATTGAATTAAATGAATGAATCTGAACTACGTGATGGAAACTAATGAAGAGATCATTAAAGGAAACTTCACATTGAGGAGAACGACAACATGGATTCATCTCTCTTTCCCTCCCAACACTCCTCTTTTCTCTCTCTCCATCTTTTTCTCTCAAACAAACATTTTTCTCTCCCCTCCCCCTTCTCTCACACCTCCCCCCACCCTCTCTCTCTCTCTCTCTCTCTTCAGTGTAAATTGATGCCGATCACCCGTTAATCTTTTTAAGTCGGCGTGAAACAGCCAGCAGCATGCATGACAATGGACCTCAGTGTGTGTGCGTGTATGTGTGTGTGTGTGTGTGTGTGTGCGTGTGTGTGTGTGTGCACGTGTGTGTGTATGTGTGTGTGAATGACAACAGGCCTGTTTTCATGTGTGTGTGTATTTGTGGTTTCAGGACATACTGTATGCTTCCTTCTTTACATCGCTGCTACTATTACAAACACATCTGGACCCTGTGTGTGTGCATTTGCGTGTGTGTGTGCATTTGTGTGTGTGTGTGCATTTGTGTGTGTGTGTGTGTGAGTACTTGTGTGTGTGAGTGTGTGTGCAGCTGTTAGTTAATCCTGAGTTTACGAGGTCGAGGCCGCAGAGCAGAACAAATTTTCAGTGTCTCTGTCTTTATTTATTTTTACTTCTCTGAGGTTTGTCTGATATCCAACACATCTGTGTGTGTGTGTGTGTGTGTGTGTGTGTTGACACAGTTTATTATGCAGAACCCAGACTGAAAGCAGAAAACACGACAACACAGAGATGACACTTGTTCATTTCCTGCTCTTTCTCTCTTCTTTCTTTCTTTTCACTTCCTCTTTCCTGTTTTTCCTGTAAAATCTTTTAACCGCCATTGGTTGTCCTGAAAGTTGTTTCTTTCTGCGCACAGTCTCAACCAATCAAACACCTTCTGGTATCATGTGACTCAACATAAAGACCTTTCCTCAGCTGGACATTCGGACTCATCAAGCACAGGTGTGATGAGAAGAAGATGTAAGGTTAAACATCTGGTTGTGCAGTGGTAGAGGAAATATTCAGGTCCTGTACTTCAGTAGGGTTAGGGTTAGTACTCATACTACCCTGTAAAAAAGTTACTTCAGTTAAAGTATGTAACTGTATGTAACAAGTACAATTATTTCAAAGTTGTACTCAAGTACAGTATTTGAATGACTGTCTATGAAATGACAATATGTGAGATTGGGTGTTTACAATTTATGCAGCGTTTTTCTGCCCTCTAGTGGCCAAAAAGAAAAGAAGAACGATCTCTGTGGACGTTCATGCCCTGAATGATGCCTGAGAGGACAGTTTGCCTGACAGTCTGAAATCAGGGAACAAACTAAAATGTCGAGACTAATGCCTGAAGGTCTGCTCATAGGCACAATGTCTCTCTGTCTCTCTCACTCTCTCGGTCTGTCTCTGTGTCTGTCTGTCTGTCTGTCTCTGTCTGTCTGTCTCTCTCTCTCTCTGTCTCTCTGTCTCTCTCTCTCTCTCCGGGGACGGGACGGCCGCCAGGCTTGGTGCTGAGGTGGTTTCCATGGTTACTGCTGAGCCTCGCTCTGACCTGATTGTTAAAAAAAAAAAAAACAATGAGGGAAAACTTCAAAGAGGAGCTGCTCAGTTGCCTAGCAACAAGGCAGGACTGCTCTCTCTCTCTCTCTGTTTCATCTCTCTCTCTCTTAAATCACTATCTGTTTTTCATCACTCTATCAGTCTGTTCCCATCACTCTCTTTTCATCACTTTCTCTCTCTCTCTCTCTTTCCAGCATCGTCCTCTTACATCACTCTCCCTCTCACCTTATCGCTCTTTTCTATTTTCAACACTCTGTTCCTCGCACTCTCCAGCTCTCTCTGTCTCTCTTCCATCACTCTATCATCATGTTTCCACTTTCCTCTCTCTGTCTGTTTTCAGTGCCTCTCCATCTCTCACTCATCTAAAGTTAATCCCCTCGTTCTCTCCCACGTTCTCTTTTTCAATTTTCATGAAGCTTTATTGACACGACAGAAATATTTCTGAAACTCTGACTGTAAAGGAACATCATTAGATACATCATTAGAGACAGCTGACTGGTGTCATCAGCCATCAGGTTCTCATGCGTGTTACCACACAGCTTCTGTACGACGATCAAATTTGACATCTTAAGATGTTAAACGCCTGTTTTTATCTACATTTGTTGCATCTTAAAGGTTCGGTGGAAAAAATCTGAGCTCCACTCCAGGCTACATTAGCCAGCTGTCAGCTGTTGAGTTGCATTGTGGGTAATGTCGGCAGATACCTCGTGCTTTGCTGCACAAGCTTGATCCTTTTTTAACAAACTGTCCACGGTGAGCCTGAAGGTGTTGCAGAGGTGGAGGAAGTCTTCAGAATCTAGTTCATGTGTTTTATGTCCTGACGGCAATCAATCAATCAAATGCTCCAACAAAAAAAGCAAATACTCCATCCAATCGTTTCGTTTGGCCTGACTGTCTACCTGCGTACCTGCCCATCCACGTGCACTCTGCTCGTGCACTCATTGCACATGACCGGAGTCTTCCACGGGGTTAGACAGACATGTTGCTAAAGCTACGGCGAGCTAATCACAAGAATGGCGGGAAAAAGTGCAGCCAAAATGTCCCAATGCTAACAGGCTAGCTTGACAGCTGTGAGTGCCAACAACAGCCATGTTGGTTTTTGAGATTCGTTATCATAACATGATGTGAACTTTAATTTTCCTTTAATTGATTAATTGACGGATTGTTTCAGTTGTATTTGTATATTTTCATATTGTTTATTGTTCAGTATATTTTTATTGCATGTTGGTTTATTTTATTGTAGTTATCTTAATTTTATTCTTTCTAATCTTTCTTATTATCTTGTTTCTAACATGGGGGTTGCAATAAAAAATTCATTGACATGTCATGCTCAATGACAATAAAGAATCTTGAATCTTGAATAGGCTGGGGTGTTACAATCAGATAAATGTGGTAACATGTACTTTATCTCCCTCTGAAGGAAGGAAAGTACCTCAAACTGTGCTTCTATACAGTAAATGTAGTTTTCTTCCACCTCTGAGCTGTCATAGAGCTCCTCCACCTGCCGCAGTCTATGAGCTGATGTTCAGGTGTGTTTTATATACTGGGCGGGGTCACCTGCTCGCCACCAGGTCACATTTGATTGGATGAATTCGTGTAAACGCTCCAGTGCAGGATAAGTCATTAAAAATATGAAGCCTCACACAGTTTGATCTGGAGTCAGACTGTGGGTTCAGTTTCCATCTCTACCACCGAAGAAGAGATCAGCCAGGAGGACCAGGAGACATGATCTCACACACACACACACACACACACACACACGTGACTGTTCTGACAGACTTTAAAACAACTCTCCTTCAACGTCCACTATCGCTCTGTTTTCATCCCTCCGTCTATTTCTATCTCTTCTCTCTGGATGCCTGTGGTCTGTCCTCCACTGGAGGAGCCAACACCCATGACCTGTGTGTGTGTGTGTGTGTGTGTGTGTGTGTGCATGCATATGTGTGTTGTTAACTACTGGAGTGTGCTTTGTGGCAAAGTGGTAGCACACACACACACACACACACACACATACACACACACAGTCCGTCACTCGCTCTGATTCTATAAAACCACTCAGTGCTACTCTGTGCCAGCTGAGTGCATGTGTGTGTGTGTATGCGTTAGTGTCTCTGTGCGTGTGTGCGTGAGTGTGAGCGTGCATACTGAATCACCTCTGGTGTCTTTCGTAACCTGATTCAGATCTGATGATGTCACACTCACACAAACACACACACACACACACACACACACACACACACACAGAGTCATGCCAAAGGTTTAATTGAAACCACTCTCTTCCTCCCTCAGTGTGTGTTCTTTCTCTTCCTTTACACTCATCTTGGCTCTGGATGTTTCTTTACTGTGTGTGTGTGTGTGTGTGTGTGTGTGTGTGTGTGTGAGAGAGAGAGAGAGAGAGAGAGAGATGTGAAGCTATAACTTTATCATCTCACTGTCTCACACACACACACGCAGAGTTTCTGGTTCTCTGCTGGTTTCATGTTGCTCTGCTGCCTCCTGGTGGTCAGCGGTGGAGCTTCTAAGGTTTTCATGACTTTAAAAGTTGTTCCACCAGTTTCACTCCTGGGGCCACGGCTGCTCTCAGTTCAGGCCTCTGAAAACAGCTGTGCGCTGTCGTCTGAGACTGAAGGACTAAACACCCCTGATGATGACATCATCAGGGTTGTTTTGACTCGGCTCTGTGACGTCAGGTTTCTAACTGAACGTCTGTGTTGCAGGTTGGAGGTGTGGAGCTGGAAGGACCAGGAAGAGGACCATCAACAGTTCATGAAGTGTTTAAAATCATCACACATCAGAGATAATGATCCAGTAACAGTACGAGGGGGCACATCTGCACAGTGAGTATTTTTACTTTTGATACTTTGTACATTTGGACGATAACTCTTCAGTTCTTTGAATGTGGAGTAATTCGACTCGGAGTAAAACTACGATGTGCGTACTTCTTCCACCGCTGTGTCGCTCAGCTGTTCAGATGGAAAGTGAACCGTCTGCACTTCAGCTGCTGATGAAGACCATGTGATGTGATCAAATGCTCCAGAACAGCATGAAAGGTAAAGTTTGTCATGAATGAACTGTGAACCGCAACAAAGAAGCTGTTCACTCTCTCGATGTGCCGGAAAATAACGTTCCTATCTTATGTTTGTCCATTTGCCTCCTGAAATGTTTTAGCTCTGGTTTAACCATTTAAAACACCCACTCTTATTATTATTTGTAGTAATAGTAGAAGTCGCCACATTTCCTGGACATCTGCAGCTGAGGTGGTGAGTAAAAAACTTATAACGACCAGTTCATCAGACGAACCAATTATGAGAAAAACCCCAAAGTGGAAAAATGCAGGAATTCCCCTTTAACTCTTTGGAGTCAAATATTTAACAATTATTCTGAATAACTGAATAAAAATGTCTAATTTTATTGCTTTCACTTCTGTATTTTGTCTGAAGTTGTGTTACAAAATGACTCCGGTCTAACAGATACAGGCACGAAGCTTTGTGCTTTGTGAATTTCCCCAGCGAGGCATAAATAAAGCCTTATCTTATCTAATCTTATCTTAAATAATGTGCAGCCTGTCGAGGTTGAGCGCCCTGAGCTCCAGCTGCTGCTCGTTCAGAGACTGAATCTGCACAGGAGTTATTTCCACACGTGTATTTGAACAGTTCACATATAAATCGTCAAACAGTCATTTTAAACACACACATTCAGTCTCACAGTCCAGCTCACTTTAAACTACACGCTGATGCACTCATCCAGTCTGGTTTCACCCAGTCCAGCCCAGCAGTCTACTGGAAACCAGCGGAGCCGTTTCATCTCTCCTGTCGGCTCCACTCGGCAGGAGGATCTCTGGGTCCTCTGGGCTTCTGAATGCGACAGTTAAAACCTGAAAAACACGTGGAAATAGTTAAAACACAGGCGGCAGGTTTGACTGCACGTTGAATCTGGTTGTTCTGAGAAGTCCAGCGAGAGGAGGATGGACAGGCACAGGTGTGCAGGTGTACTGACCGATCCCACCAGGTGAGCAGAGGTTGGTCATGTCCGGCACTGAGCAGGAGAAATCTTCATAATCATCGTCTGTGGATGAAGGATGTTCACCTGGAGGAGAGAAGAGTCATTTCCTTCATCTTCTTTCACTTCGTCGTTCATTATCCCACCCATCCTTCCCTCCTTCCTTTCCTCTCCTTGTTACCTTGCACCAGGTGATGTTCTCCATTGCTGCCAAGTGACGATGGTCCCTCCCCCAGCCTGTGATTGGTTGGCATCGCCGTGTCGTAGATGGGCGTGGCAGAGTGTTGCTGGTTGGCTGGTTTAGCTCGAGGTCTGACCGTGCTGTAGACAGCAGATGCCGATGCTCCGTCAGGATCGTTGTCATAGTGATGGGACAAGGGCTGAGTCCTGAGGGTCAATAATCAAGAGACTGAGTGTGAAAAGCAGCTCGCAGACACACACACACACACACACACACACATCTAGATGAACCACAGTCCGGATGACTGAGGATCATCCTGCCTGCTGGACCAGAACTGCTTCTTCCGTCTGGGTAATGGATCTGATGCGTGCGGCTCGTGACCGGAGGATCAGCCAATCAGAGCGCAGACTGGCACAGTGGGAGGACGCACAGATCTACTGTGGCTCTACACTGAGCAGCTTCCATGTGTGAACATGTGAGGGTGAAAACGAAAGCTTCATTCTGACTCTTTTTTTAATTGCTGTGATTGTTTTAAGTTTGTTATCTGTAACATTGAATCTACTTTCTTTTTAAGGATATAAATGAATAGAAATCAGCTCACCTGTTAACTTGTTATCAAAATAAATTTGATGTCACCTTTCAAACAACTTGCGACGACATCACCTACGAGTGTGGTGGCATCTTAAGTACGACCATAGGCTTTGTGTAATTACTCTCACTGCCAGGAGGGGGAGACAAAGGTGTTGCACTGCAGGTTTCAGGTGTTTCTTTACCTGCTCGCGCTGCTGGGCATGGCAACAGTGGAGTAGGCGGGGTTTGATGAAGGCGGGTGAGGGTGTTTGGGCTTGTTGACCACAGCGTACGTATCACTCATGTCAGTCTGCTGTGACAGTCTGTGTATATAAGGAAAGAGAGACACGATGAAGGAATGCTAACTGCTAACAGAGACACAGTTACAGAAGTTCCTGTTTGTCTTCAGATTAAATAAACAAGATGCAACGATCTTTAGAGGTGTATTTTTGAATGTGTGGACAAAGCCAGGCTAGCTGTTTCCCCCTACTTCCAGTCTTTATGCTAAGCTAGGTTAATCACATCTTGACTCCAGCTCTGTAGTAAACATACTTCTTATATATACATATTTACACACGGTTAGGAAACCATCAATATATCAGCCACCAATTTCCTGTTAAATACAATAAATTCAAAGATCATAACAAAATATTATAAATGATGATTAACAGGGTTCTAAAAAGTCCTTCAGTTTTATCAAAAACAAGATAAAACGTCTAGTTGACGTGTGAATAAGTGTTCAGAGGTGATCACAGGGGACGAAGTTTCCTTTTTAGTGGATCAACCTCTGTATTGTTCCTTTAAAACGGAGTATACAACCGAACAAATGTTGTGAAAGACGTACAGGGTCCTGCAGGTGTCTCCAGGGTCCTACAGGTGTCTCAAAGGTCCTACACACTGGATGTCCTCAGATTTGTATGGCACATAATGGGAACATGGGACAAAGGTTCCTATGTTCCCTGGGTTAGGATTAGGATTTTGTGTGTTAACAGAATATTGAACTGAGGAACCGAGGACCCTGGGAACATAAACGCGCCCCCATTGTGAGCTATGGAGCCATGCTAATGCTTCTTTGCCAGCCCGGCATTCTGCTGGTTTCTGCGTCAGTTGCTGCGTTCATGACATGTCGACCGAACTTCCTGTTACTGCATCATCAGGGTGGTCACACGAGATTTCAGGTTACAGCCGTTACGCGACACGGACGTGACGAACAAACACGAAAACTCACCTGCAAATATTTTGCATTGAAACTATTCATAATAAAGCACTGACTGTGTGTCCAACCGTTGGCTACATCATGCAGTTCATTAGTTATTCCTCTAGATGGCAGCATCTAGAGGTGCACAGTAACGCATTAGCTTACGTCAGCGAAACCTGCTAAGATGCTGTTGCCTGGTTACCAGTTGTGCTGCATCAAGAGTAAACTACATGAGCGCATAATGCAGGATGAGAAATACAAACAATTAACAGGCTGCTGTCATTAGAAGCTGTGATATGACGTCTGTTCCTCACAACGCAGCTGATAACTTTGTCGATGGTGCAAAAGCTCAGAAAAATTGTTCTCATTCCAAAAAAGTTTTCTTTTTCATCACATAATGTTTGCTTTCTTTGTGAACGTAGATACTCACGACAAAACAACAGTTGGAAGAAATATATTGACAAGTGAATTAATTGCACAAAAAAAACCACTCCAGGCCTTCACTCAGTTGTTAGCATCACACCAGATAAATGGAAATCCATCATGCTAATCGTAGCAGCTCGTTAGCAACTGAAGCCACATCCAAACAACATACAGCTCCTTTCAACAGAGAATCCGGGTAAAACCAGAACGCCCACGTTCTTTTCCAGAAGCACTAATTATAATAATAATATACAATAGTAATAGTTTTGATGATTAAAAATGCAGCCTTGCAACCATCTGTTTTAATGTGATATCTGAGGTGGGTGTGGTGATGTCAGGGTCACGTGGCCTCCTGTGTTCTTGACTTAAACCAATCAGGAATGAGACTTTTTTTGCTATAGCAGGAATAGCAACCGGAAGCTAAGGGACGAAACAGGAAGTGGAACAAACGAAAACATGAACGGGCTGCGTGAGTCAGTTCTGAGTTAAGAAAGTTTTGTAAAGTGTAAAATGAGACGAGAGGAACTCGACGTTTACGTTTCATCACTCACATATTCAGACTTTTAATCTTCAGCTTTGGTTCAGTTCTGTAAAAACATGAAGAACCTGCAGAACCAAACTGAAGCAGCAGCAGAAAACACTGACATACTGTCAGTGTGACACTGCGGCTGCATATTTACATCTCAGCAGGAAGTCACTCTGCTCCCAACTTCCTGCTCTGGCCGTGTGATCGCAGTCGTCATGGTTACTCTGATTGTTGCCAGTGTGCCCTAACCAGATAGGCTGAATGGTCAGGGAGGAGGTAAAGTCTGGTTAGTGACTGTTTTAAATCTCCTCACCATCCTCTTCTTGTTTCCTCTCCTCTTGTTTCCTCTCCTCCTTCCCTTTTTTCTGCTTCCCTCTTTCATTTTTCACCTGCTCCTCCTCCTCTCACCCTCACTTTGTTCTTTTATGCACTCTTCTCTTTGTCACTTGCTCTTCCTCCTTGTCTCCTTCCTCCCTTCCCTTTCCTACTACACTTTCTTTCTTTCATTGATTTTTTCCTCCTCTTCACGCTCATTTCTCCTCTTTTCTAAACCTTCTTCTCCTCTCCTCATCTCCTCCTCCTTCCTCGCCCCCTCCCTCTCATCCCATGCCCTCTCTCTCTGCTCCGTTTCCATGGTAGTGTGGTAACATATGGGAAGAGGGATGGAGGAATGAAAAAGGAGAGTGAGAAAGTGTTAATTTAACACCTTGGGGTGAGACATCCTATCTGTCTGCCTCTCTGCTAACAGACAGACAGACAGACAGACAGAGAGACAGAGAGACAGAGAGACAGACAGACAGAGAGACAGACAGAAAGCAGACAGACAGACAGACAGAGAGACAGACAGAGATACAGAGAGACAGAGAGACAGTAACACAGACAGACAGACAGACAGACAGAGATACAGAGAGACAGAGAGGCAGACACACAGACAGACAGACAGGCACACAGACAGACAGAGAGACAGGCACACAGAGAGACAGACAGACAGAGAGGCAGACAGACAGACAGAGATGCAGACACACAGACAGACAGACAGACAGGCACCCAGACAGACAGAGAGGCAGACAGACAGACAGAGAGACAGACAGAGAGGCAGACAGACAGAGAGACAGACAGACAGACAGACAGACAGACAGAGAGAGAGACAGAGAGGCAGACAGACAGACAGACAGACAGACAGGCACCCAGACAGACAGAGAGACAGGCACACAGAGAGACAGACAGAGAGGCAGACAGACAGACAGAGAGACAGACAGGTACCTCTTGGAGGAAGCTGGGGTTTGTCTGGTTTTCTTCTCTGGTTTCTTCAGCTGGTCAGTGAACAGAAAACACTTCGGTCAGTTTTTCAGGTTTTTTGCAGGTCTTGAAAAGTGCTAAAAGTAAATAAAACCAGAATATATTTAATCAAATTCAGCACAGAGACAAGATATTTAATGTTCAAACTGAGAAACTTTATTATTTTTTGTAAATATTGACTCATTCTGGATTGGATGTGTGTTTAAATAAAGCTGGTTCAGGGTCTGTTTCGTCTGCGTTCCATCAGCTGTTCTTTACCAACACTCAGTCAGAGTTTGGAACTGAGGACTCAAACTGCTGAGGTGAAATTCTTTCTCATTCTTCTTGATGAACGACTTCAGCTTCTCAACGGTCTCTGTCTTCATAATGCTGCACACAGTCTCAAAGGGGGACAGGTCTGGACTGCAGGTATAGTACCTGAACTCTTTGACTATGAGGCCACGCTGCTGTAACCCTGCAGAACGTCTCTTTTCATGGTCTTGCTGGAATAAACAGGACATCCCTGAAGAAGACGTCGTCTGGATGGCAGCATGTTGCTCCAGAACCAGTGTGCAGGTGACCCATGTCCACTAACACACCTCCAGACCAGCACAGAGGCCGGCTGCTGAACTCTGTGCCGGAACAATCTGGATGGTCCTTTTCCTCTTCAGCCTATCCATGATGTCAAAAACGGTCTGAAACGTGGACTCGTCAGACCAGGACACTGTCCATCCGTCTCAGGTGAGCTCTGGTCCAGAGAAGCTTCTGGATGTTGTCGATATCTGGCTTCACTCTGCTGGTTGAGTCTGAACTGAGTTTGAGACAGTTTTTGAAGTGTCCTGAGTCCGTGTTCTGATCTCCTTCAGACAACCATGTTGGTTTTAATGCAGAGCTGCCTGAGGGGTCGAAGGTCACCAGCATTCAGTGCTGGTTTTCAGTCTTCAGATTCTCTGAGTCTTTTAATAACATGATGGATTGTAGATGGTACATATTTTTAAATCTATGTTGAGAAACTTTGTTCTGAAATTTCTGGACTCTTGTCCTCACAGTTTTCACTCGGCCCCACGTTAGAGAATCTGAATGATCTGAATGTGTTTGTAATAATGTGCAGCTTTGGACTAAACAAACACTGTGAAGGCGTCACTTTGGCCTCATCGTCACCACATTTCTCACTATTTTCACAATGTTTCCAAACCGATCGATCGATCGATTAATGGAGGAAATAATCAGCTGATTGATCCAGAATGAAAAGAATCATTAGTTCAAATGAAGCTCAACCAGCTCCAACAGTAAAATCCTGCTTTGACATGAACGACTGAGTCACAGTAATCTGATGAGATCTGATAGAACAGGAGAACAGGAGAACGGGAGAACAGTAGAACAGGAGAACAGTAGAACAGTAGAACAGATAGAACAGTAGAACAGTAGAACAGGAGAACAGCAGAACAGGAGAACAATAGAACAGGAGAACAGATAGAACAGTACAACAGGAGAACAGCAGAACAGGAGAACAGGAGAACAGATAGAACAGGAGAACAGCAGAACAGTAGAACAGTAGAACAGCAGAACAGGAGAACAGGAGAACAGCAGAACAGGAGAACAGGAGAACAATAGAACAGGAGAACAGATAGAACAGGAGAACAGATAGAACAGGAGAACAGCAGAACAGCAGAACAGTAGAACAGTAGAACAGCAGAACAGGAGAACAGGAGAACAGATAGAACAATAGAACAGTAGAACAGGAGAACAGGAGAACAGTAGAACAGTCGAACAGATAGAACAGGAGAACAGATAGAACAGTAGAACAGGAGAACAGGAGAACAGCAGAACAGTAGAACAGATAGAACAGGAGAACAGGAGAACAGGAGAACAGTAGAACAGCAGAACAGGAGAACAGGAGAACAGGAGAACAGGTAGAACAGATAGAACAATAGAACAGTAGAACAGGAGAACAGATAGAACAATAGAACAGTAGAACAGCAGAACAGTAGAACAGGAGAACAGGAGAACAGGAGAACAGTAGAACAGGAGAACAGCAGAACAGTAGAACAGTAGAACAGTAGAACAGCAGAACAGGAGAACAGTAGAACAGCAGAACATTTTACTGCTCTCAGTACTCTGACTCTAAATACGCAGCTGTGACATAAGTAAAAAAAGAAAACGATAAATCACGCTGACATTGAATCTAGCAGAAATATATCTGTATCATTTACGGCAGTTCATTCTGATGTGAGTCTGCAGGTGAACGTGATTTTCTCCTGGTTGTTATTCAAAGTGAACGTACCTGTCAGCACCTGTCGTCCATTAATTCTAGTTGAGTTTTAGTGGATTTCTTCCTGTTTAAATGTTGACCAGCACACTCCTCTCTCTCTGTGTCTCTCTGTGTTTCTTTTACTCTCAAACCGTCTGCAGTAGTTAATTTACATACAGGAAGTCAGCCTTATGAACTACTTCCTCTTTCTGCTTCCTTCACCGCTCACTCCAGTGTGTAGTCAACACCTCGCACAGAGCTGAAATGTGACTTGACTTGTGTGTTTTACCTCAGACAGGTTGTCGTTGAGCAGGTGACAGCTGGACTGCAGGACTTGTTGGAGCATACAGGCGACCGCCGTGAAGATGAACTGATACTGATCCTGCACAGAAGAAACCAGGAGATGTTCTTCACCGAGTTTCATGATCAGACTGTTCAGATTTCCCTCACAGTGATCACGCTGCTGATCAGCGTTGGAGGATGTGTGTCATCGCTGTTTCACCCTGTCTTAAATTACAGGATGATGTCACTGGGTTTTACCCAGACCCCCCATTACACAGGTGCCGTCGACTGTGAAAATACTGCACTACAAGTGAAAGTACTGCATTCAAAGCCTTATTTAAGAAGGAAGGAGGAGGAGAATTTCCTCAAGCCTTAAAGTTCAGTTTATCACAAACAGTCAACATCAACACATCTGGAGATACGTGTTTCTCACTGGACAGGAAGGGGATGAAGAACTGAAAAGTAACTAGTAACTTAAGATGAATGTAGTGGAGTAAAAGGTACAATATTTACCTTTGAGATGTAGTGGAGTACAAGTAGTTGCATAAAGTGGGTTTGTACTTCAGTAGGCTACAGTACTTGAGTAAATGTGCTTAGTTACTCTGGTGGACACCAACATGTTTCGGCTAAATGCTTTCATCAGGAAGGTGCAGTAAATCCAGTCACATGACACAGGTGAATTACAGGTGTGTTGATGGGCTTCAGGTGGAAGGCAGAGCTGCAGAGTGTCACCTGACCGCTGGGCGTGTTAACGTTCACGAACGATGACTCAGCACATCCGTAGTTTATTGAGGTAGTCTGGTTTCTGTTTGTGGTTCTGCTCGGACTGAAGGGAACTTTTAA
>NC_055667.1:25927500-26047500 GCF_017976325.1 Chelmon rostratus | reverse complement strand
AGCTCATTAATGCTGGAAAAGAGAAATAAAAATAAATCCTGATGATAAGTCGGATTGAGGAAATACTTCATGAGGATTATAATTTCTCACACTGGATTCTGATTTAATAAGTCAGTTTGATGGAATAATGAGCCAAAACTCCGAGGCTCTAAATTCAAACGATGACTTTTCTTGGCATGGTAAAGTAAAGTTGTTAGAAGAGTTTGGTTGGAAAAGTTATTTCTGTGCTCACAAACAGAGAAGCAACAGAATCATTCATTTTACCTTCCCCATCTCTATTTCTCTGCAGGCCATGACTATCACCTGGAACACACAAACACACACTGTGTCAGTCATTAGTCTGAGCCTCCTGGTCTGCTAAGCATCATTATTATAACAGTCTATTACATTTCTAAAGAATGAAATCATTGGAGTTCTTGGATTGCAGCAGCTGTAGAGTTTTCAGTGCAGGTGTGACCCTGACTAGTTCCTGGGCATTAAGTGTGTGTGTGTGTGTGTGTGTGTTGGACCTTGACATCGTGCTGCCAGATCATTCTCCAGAAGTCAACCAGGGTGGAGCTCAGAGGCCCCTGAGCGGCGATGTAACAGCTGTGATTGGACGCCCCCTGCAGGAGAAACAGCGTCAGTACAAACAGGAGTGCCAGGGGAAAAGAGCACGAGCAAGTTCACATGTGAAACTGACAACTTGTTTTATTGTTATGATTTATATGAAGACAGACAGAGGAGGTGAGCAGGTGAGGAGGAAAGGATTAGGTGAGCAGGAGAGGAGGAGGATGCGAAGAGGAGGAGGAGGTGAGAAAGAGAGGAGGAGGGATGCAGCGGTCACCTTGATGAAGCTGGCGTTGATGTAATCAGAGTCACAGTCTGTGGTCAGTAGAGACAACACCACCCGAGACTGGTCATCTACACACACACACACACACACACACACACACACACACACACACACACACACACACACACAACATGTAGTTATTTGTTATTTTACAGATTTTACAAGACTTTGCATTAAAAAAGAAAACTGGTTGCAGATTAAACCAAACTTTCTGACCCCTATTTTTAAAGCTTTTACTTTAGTTTGAATACTGCATAAAGTACTTTTACTTGTAATGGAGTATTTTTACATACTATGTAAGGCGTCGGCATTTCTACATGTATACAGATGTTTCAAAGAACTTGTGCGGTCTGCTTAGGCCAGTAGGTGGCGATAAAGTCTACATCAAACACCAGGGAAGAACATTATGAGCCCGTGAGGTGTTCATTTTCTTCTTCATGGTTGTAGTCAGATGCTCATTACACAAAGAAGAAGGACGAAGGAAGGATGGATGGAAGGACACAAGGGAGAGAGAAGGAAGGAAATAAGGACACAGAGCAGGAGTGTGTTCCTACATGGCAGGATGTCTTTGTATCTGTTCTTCTTGATGTTTTCCTTCAGAGCTCCGGTCTCACTGGTCAAACTGACGTCTCTCTTTAACACTGAGGTCTGTGAACGCACCATCTGTGGCACACACACACACACACACACACACAGACACACACACACACACACACACACACAAACACACACACACACACACACACACACACACACACACACACACAGGTATGTGTCATGATAAAACAATGCAGAACAATCATGACATAAACGATAACGTTCCCCTAAACGATCACAGCTGGAGGAACAACTAAAAAAACGAGCAACAAGTGAGTTTGAAGAGGAAAGCGAACATTAGAGGAATAATGTCAGAAAGACGAACACACAGACAGAATCAGGGAGACTTTCTGTTCATGTCACACAGCAGACAGCAGAAAGCAGAACCATGAAGACAAAAATAAAGACACAGTTAAATGAAAACTGAACCTTCTGTGAGTAGTGATGCCTTCAGGGACAGTTGGACAGTTTCCCACTCTGTGTCAGTGAGCTGTTCAGTCAGTTCAGTGATGGAGCTTGTTTCAGTAGCCCAGTTATTAGCAGCAGTGTTATTTCTATCAGTAGCTGTTTGTTAGCATTAAGCCTTTAGCCTCTCTGTTCTACTCTTTATTAAGTCTTAAACTAGGTCTAAACTGTGTGTTAACGGTATGAGCGGGACTCATCGTGATGCTTTGAGCTCCTACTTCGTATGCAGGACATACATGCAGCCTTTTTCAGTAGAGTTAGACACTTAGAATGTGCTTCAGTGCTTCAAAAGCCACAAGATCTAGTGAAATGAAGCTGCAGACATCTTTAAATTGTCATATCAACTGTTGGACTTTACGTGAAGCACGGAATACGTTTAAAACATTAGAAAAAAAAAGCCTCCTCGATGCAGAAAGCTGCTCCTGACTCCAGAAAAGCTTAGTAAGTACAAAAATGATATCCCAGACTTGTGTATCAGGTGCGGAGAGGAGAAGGGGACATTTTTTCACTGTGCTTGGGAATGCAGTAAAGTCCAACAGTTCTGGTGGGAGATTAAACAAGCTTTAAAGGGAATTTTAGGGATACAATTAGTCCTTGACCCTAAATTGTTTATTCTCGGCTTATATCCTGATAGACATCATATTTTTAGAAAAATAATTACTGCCCTGGATTTATGTCTCCTGCTTGCAAAAAGAGTGGAGAAGTACAAGTAAACCAAAATTCATCAACTGGATTAAAGAAATATCTACAACTTTACCTATGGAGAAGATTACTTACATTATAAAAGGGAAACGGTCACTATTTCCAAACATTTATTGAATACATGGAGAATGTGGATTTGAGTGGTATGGGGAGTGAGATGGAGGAGGAGGCGTAGTTATTGGCAATCCTCTGCAGATGTCCTCTGCAGATGTCCTCTGCAGTGTCCTAAAATAATACTTTTTTATTTTCTCCTTTCTCTTTTTCTTGTTTTGATACTCCACATCCTTATTGTGGGTGAATTATATATGTTTAACCACACAGTATAAAACAGAGCAGCCTTTGTTTTGGGGTTATTGTTGTTGTCATCTTTTTTTTGGGGGGGGTCTTTTTTTCATGTTTGTACGTGAAAATGTTTTAAAACTCAATAAAAATAATGATGGGAAAAATGAAAGAAAGCTGCTCCTCATGCTTTCAATGTTCAATGACCTCAGATACTTTTCCTAGCTGCACTGTGACAGGAATGCACAGGAACAGGAACCAATATGACCAGTTACCAGGTTACTACTGACATGTCAGCTGACCCCTGTGGCATCATGGGTAAGAATCTCTGTACTGAAAAAGACTGTGGAGTTAAACAGAGCTTCAAAAGTGTCAGAACCCACATCCTCATTTTCTCTGTTCACACTGTCTTTCACACACACACACACACACACACACACACAGACACACACACACACACACACACACACACACACACACACACTTCCTGTTTCCTGCTGGTCAGTCACATGAGTTGCTGGTTGAAAAACCAGGCAGCCACAGTTTAATGTGCAGAGTCTTCTTTCTGTCTTCATTTATTTTTAAGTTGCAACATGAACTCCCTGTTGGTGCGTTCAAGGACAGCACAGACTGACTGACAGTTCTTATTGTACATTGTGTACAGATGTGTATTTATACACACACATACACAAATACTATGCATATTACTCATATAGATAAATAAGTATCATTGTTAGTTCTGGGTGGTATGCAGTATTCGAACATCAGTATCATCACATTACACCGATTTTAAAATCGCTGCATTGGCTCCCTGTGTGTTTCAGGATCGATTTTAAGGTTCTTTTATTAGTTTTTAAATGTCTTAATGGTCTTGGGCCCACTTATTTATCTGACATGCTGGGGTCCTGAGGTCCTCCGGCACTGGACTTTTAATTATTCCTAGAGTTAATACAAAAACCCACGGATAGGCTGCATTCAGCCACTACGGCCCTCGACTATGGAACAGCCTGCCGGAGAGCATCAGGACCGCAGAGACTGTTGATGTTTTTAAAAGGAGGCTCAAGACTCACCTTTTTGGTTTGGCCTTTAACTGATCTCTTTTAAACTTTGAATTCTTCGATTATGTTATTTTTACTGCTTATATTTCTTATGACTTGTTCTTGTGCACTTTATCAGTATTGCATCTTAAAATCTTATTACTATTATTTATTACTTACTATTTATTAGTTATTTATTTATTTGTCTATTTTTCCTCTACATTTTTAACTTTCTTAAAGCTTTTAATTTTTGTGCATTATACCTGCTTTTATCTTTAATTTATTTGGTTATTTATCTATTTATTTATTTTTTCTTTAGTCTTTTAGTTTTTAGCTTCAGTGTTTCCTCATGGGGGGCCTCCACACTGGGGTGTATGCCCGGTCTGCCCACAGGGGCTGTTGCCTTGGAGGCCTCCTGTCTGACGATGTCCATCGGCGTCTGGGTGGTCTCTGTGGCGGCGCTCCCAGTGTGGATGGCTCCCATAGGTGTTTCCTCACATGGTTCCTCAGTGCCCTGCCATGTCTCAGCACTGTGTGAGTGTGTGTGTGTGTTTTGTGAGTGTGTGTATGTGCGCATGTGTGTATATCTGGAAGTGGGATATTGTCTGTCATATTATGCTTTTATTCTCTCTGTTGTTGTATTCTTTTATCTTGTGAAGCACTTTGTGTTGCATTTTAAATGGATGAAAAGTGCTATATAAATAAAGTTTGATTGATTGATTGATTGATATTATTATTAGAAGTATTATGGTATATATTGAGTATCTGTTAATGAATGTATAAGAATACATGTATAAATACAATACATAAAAACTATATCGTGCGCACTTTAGGGGCTCCGTAATTTAACACCTGCCTGAGAATATTTTAATGTTTGTGACTTCGTGCAGCTGAAATTCAGCTCACATTTCAGTTCTTATTTTCAGTTTTAGTTCTGTCAGTTTTTTGTGTTTTTTTTTATTTCTCACACCCTCAGAGTGTCTTTCTAATGTCGTGTTTGTGACTCTTATGTGTGATTCAGCTGCTAAATGAGCTTAAAGTGTGTTTTTCACATCTCTCGTGCAGATTCAAACCGACAACACGTTTGTCCGTCTCTCTATGCCGTCTGACTTCCTGTCTGTGGCTCTCAGCTCGAAGCTCATTGGTTCCTACCCAAAGACCTCCTCTTTAAAAACACCTCACAAATCTAAAGTTTGATGTTTGCGTGGAGTGTGTGAGTCAGAATAAACCACAGCGTGTGTGTTCAGTGTGTGATGAAGGAACATGTCAACACTGGAGGACTTTAGCAGACTTTAAACGTGAGCCTGAGGCAAAGCGGCGTCTCAACACTTTCACTCGATGAGTCACTTCAGGAACAACCACGAGGAAGCAGCTCCAGTCGATTAATAATGAACCGAGCTGACAGAGAATGAGGAAGCAGGATTATTGACTGACTAACCTCCACTGATACGCAGCAGAACACAGCAGACCTGCAGACACACCTGTGTGTTTGTGTGTGTGTTTCTAACCACCCTAATAAAAACATGAGGCCTGTTTAAACTCCTCCTGTATACTGGGGGGCAAAGTACCTGTGGTGTTATTCAGGTTGTTACATCCCCTGAAACATGACCACTTGTAGGAAACAGGAAATGAGACGAGTCTCATGTAGGACGAACTGCGCTCGCTCACACAGGAAGAACTGGGTCAGTGCAGCGGCCGAGAGGACGTGATGAACACATGAGCAGAAATAACTCTGAGGCTGCTGTGAGGCTGCTGTGGGAGATTTAATTTCAGAAGCAAACGTGTTGTCCGCCGGTTTTTAGTTGTTATTAGAAGTCACTGCGGTCCTAAAAGTGACAACCTGGTGAAGGTTAGTCAGCTCATGTACTCTGTATCAGTGTTTCAAGGCGTTTAGACCGTGAGACCTCAGCATCATGGCACCAAGAACCTCCCAGAACCACCCAGAACCTTCCAGAACGACCCAGATCCTCCCGGAACCAGCCAGAACCAGCCAGAACCACCCAACAGTCTCAGTCGCTCTGAATAAAAGGTTCAGATTTACAGATAAATGTTTAACTTAAAATAAATAATCCACACAAATATGATAAAACGTTAAATGTAGATCTGGACAAACAGTCCAGAGAGAAGAGAGAACGTCACACATGTATGATGTTGGTTAACACTCAGGACATCAAATCTTCCACAAGCTGCCAAAGTCTGTCCGTCAAAGCGTGATCTGAATCGTGCTGAGTCTGGTTTTGGTTTTGGTCTTGCTGGTTGGTTGGGATTAAGTCCTGTCAGACTATGTTGAGGGCAGATATGTACCCAACCTCTAAAACCAGGATCAGGACAGACCTGTCCTCTCAGTCAGCTTTGGTTTGATTGGTGCAGATGTTCAGGTGTCTGCCCACCTCAGCACGATGAGTGGAAGTCAGTGCGAGATGGCTGCTGACAGGTGGAACTAACCTAACCCCCCCGTCTCACTGTGTGTCTAGCAGAGACTCCCGGGTGTCCACATGTGGACCATAATGAACTCAAAGACGTGCTGCGGTCACTGAAACGTGCGGTCCCGTTTCCTCTGAACAGTATCAGTGTAACGAGACCCTGCAGGTTATTTCTGTCTGTTTCTCGCCTCTTCAGCCGCAGGAGGATATTCAGAGCTTCATGTTATGTAACAGAAGACGCTGCCGAGGAGGTTTCACTGCTGGTTTACACCTGATTACAGTCATGACAGCTGTGCACATACAGAAGTCGGGTCTGCAGCTTTGTGTGCAGAATCATGCTGCGAAACGTCTGAGAGACGCCTCAGACGGGAATAAAGCCGATTCCTTTGCTGCTCCTTGTTAAGGTCTTTCAGGTGGGCACAGGTGTGCTGGGAACCACATGAGGTCACCATGTTCTAATGAGACTGTTAAACTGAGCAGCTTCAACTCATCCTCATATACCTCACTAATCAGTCTGAAGTCAGAAAACACAGTGTGTGTTTGTGTGTGTGTGTATGTATGTATGTGTGTGTGTGCATTTGTGTGCATGTATGTGTGTGTGTATGTGTGTATGTATGTATGTATATGTGTGTGTGTGTATGTATGTGTGTGTGTGTGTGTGTGTTTGTGTGCATGTGTGTGTGTGTGTTTCTGTGTGTGTGTGTTTGTATGTATGTGTGTGTGAATATCTGTGTGTATGTATGTATGTGTGAGTGTGTGTATGTCTGTGTGTGTATGTGTGTGTGTGTGTGTGTGTGTGTGTGTGTGTGTGTGGACGTCAGGTGTTGGGTCAGACAGTCTGTCCTGCAGACAGGTATTTAAAGCAGTCTCATTTGAATGTGACGGCCATCAGCTCGGACTCAGACAGGAGACGGATTCTCTTCAGCGACGCTGAAACATCACACACAGTTTGTCTGTTTTAACACATGAAGCAAACTTGTGCTTCATAAAAACGCTGAAACATGAAAAGCTGGCTGCAGATTGGTCACATTAAAACCAGCCTGTGATGAGAGGCTGAAACGTACGTTATGATGTGAAGTGGTGGAGATCATGTTTCAGACTCTCCTCTCGGAGCGTCCTCTGACTGTCCAGCTGCTAAATCCAAAAAACACTCATCCAACCCACTGACCGTGTGACTGATGGAGCCAAACGCAGCTTAACAGGAAAGTCTGCATGAATCAACCTCCTCTGAACATCTTTCTAATTCAATAATTACCTTTGATTTACAGCTGACAATGTAGTTTCATTATTCTAATAAAAAGACACTATTTGAATATCAATCAAAGTAGCTAAAACTACATTTAAGTCTTTGTGGTGTGGTGGAGAGGAGGACACTGAATAAACTGCTGTCCATCATGGACAATGATCAGCACCCTCTCCATCACACAGTGGACAGACAGCGGAGCACCTTCTCCCACAGGCTGCTACAGCTCCGCTGTCGAAGGGACAGACACAGGAAATCTTTCCTGCCACATGCCATTGCACTGTACAATAACAGCTAAAAAAAAAAAAAAAAAAATACAATACTTTGTACCACTACTGTTTGCTACTTTTGATATTTTAATTATTATGTATATAATTTTTTACTGCTTGTTATTTCGATATTTTATTACATATAGTTTGTTCTTACAGTCACGGTACACTTTATCCTCACTGCCATTTACTTTTGATATTCTTATTTTGATATTCATTTGCATTTAATATTCTTTTTGTGCAATACTTTTACTACTGTTTACTAATTGGCTATTTTATTATTATTGTTATGTATATAATCTTTTTACTGCTCACTATTTTTATATTTATATTTTTATTATGTATAGTTTGTTCTTTATAGTCTTATTTTCACTTATTTCACTGTGTGTAATGCTGCTGCTGCACTGCAATTTCCCAGCTTGGGATAAATAAAGTATATCTATCTATCTATCTATCTATCTATCTATCTATCTATCTATCTATCTATCTATCTATCTATTGTGCTTTATTTTACACAGTCTCTATAAATCAATTTTCTATTAGTGACAATTAATATAGTTTTCAGGGTTAATGTGTTCATGATACAGAAATTGGATTATTATTGTAATTCTATTCTAGACTTCCAGTTATTGACAGTTTTTCTTACAGGGTAAATTTAAATGTATATAAATAAACAGCATCCTGACAACTATGTCACACTGTTTACACACACACACACACACACACACACACACACACACACAGTTCATTAACCCTCGAGGGGAAATTCTCGGGTCATGAACAAACCACACAGATCACTGTCTGCGCCGATGACAGTGCTGCTTTTTATCCAGTTTATTTACCGCCTGAGTCACCGTGTCACTGCGACACATCGGTGCTGCTGTTTAAGAAGCGCCGAAAAAGACTGAATTCTGACCCCTGCGTGTAGATTTGCATGTTTTACAGAAGGCGGCCTGGTGTCACGCAGCTCTCTTTACTGACTGCAGCTCGTTTGAATAACGAGTGTGGAGATCAGTGAAACAGCAGGTTTTTCCAGGAAAGCAACAGACTTCAACAGTGTGTGTCTGTTCAGTGAGTGTGTGGCACACAGACACTTCATTCACCCTCAGCCCTCACACAGGCTTCCTCCAGCCTTTTGTCAGTCCTCAAGTTCTCATCTCAACTTTTTAATTCATATATTTTATTTAATACTACTCAGTTTTAATTTAATACTCTGCGAGACTGTCGACTGTCTCAACCCCGACCTAAACTCAGCTTGATCCACTGGATTTAAACCTGCTCTTCACTGAATGATGGACAGCTGTAAAACTGGTTTTCCCACAGACACACAGGAATGACAACAGGCACTCACGCTGTACTCCTGATCCAGAGTCCCGGGATCCACGGACCTGAGAGAGGACAGCAGGGAGGGCAGCAGCTCCATGTGGCGTCAAATAACATCCAGGACACATCAAATCACATCCAACACCTGAGCCGACGTCCACAGACCGAGGCTGAACTGAGCTGCAGGCTGAGCACAACTGAAATTAAAACCCTTTCTCTCTCTCTCTGTGTGTATCTATGTCTCTCTCTCTCTCTCTCTCTCTATGTCTCTCTCTCTCTCTCTAAACCTTGCTAGTTAATAATTCACCAGTAGACAGCCGATCACCTCTCCCTCTCCGCACCACAGAAGAAGGAGGAAGTGTGAAGAAACTTTCAGTGAAATAACGTTCAGCCATTGGCTAACGACACTTCAGAATGTTTACTTGATTACTTCACTGAATGTTTAACGTGCCAACATGTGTCAGAGAGATGGTGAATGAAGCAAACCTACAGCCTTTATCTCCATCAGACAGCCAGTGTCACCTGTGTCAGGTAGCTCATGGAGACAGGCGAGCAGGCGCTGATCAATGTGAGATTTCTAAACTTGTACAACCTCATAAGTTTACAGAGACAACAAGGTGATTCAAAGTGCTTTACAGAAGACAGAAAGGCAGTAAAATATAAAAAAAAACACAAGGGAATATAACAAGACACACATGAATATTTTTTCATTGGTTGAATCCAGGTAGGTCCAGGTGTGTTTGTATGGGACTCACCTGATGTCAGGTGAGTCCCTGATGTCACCGTATATGAGCAGAAGAGTTTCCAGACACCCACTTGTCCTTCTGAGAGACTCGTCTTCAAGGTGAAGTGAAAAAGGTCTATTATTGTCCACAACGGATGTTTTTCTTAATTTTACTTCCAATGATTGCAGTTTCAGATCTATTACTAAGTGATAATACCACAGAAATGGTACAAGTAAAGTCACACATTTCAAATGTTACTCAAGTAAAAGTATGGGTGAATGTACATAAGTATTAACATCAAAATATAAGTGAAAGTACTCATTATGCAGAATGCCTAATTTCAGAAACAAAAATAACTTCAACTTTTTTATATACTGCTGATGAGAATTTACTTTAGTAAATCTGTAAAGTAACGAGTAACTTAAGTTGTTAAATAAATGTAATGGAGTAAAAATATGATATCTGCCTCCAATATATAGTGGAGTAGGACTATAAAGTGGTATAAATGTAAAAAAAAAAAAAAAAAGTACATGTACGTGAAAACTATACTTGAGTACAGAACTTGAGTACTTGGTTACTTTCCCTCAGTGTATTGAAGAGAGGGGCAGCAGACAGTCACCAGCAGAAAACACTGCAGCTGATGTTTGTTGTTCGGAAACAGAGTCGGAGTGTTAGCTCTGTCCTGTCTCCTCCTCTGTGCTGCTCTCCTCCTCTCTGTTAGCCGTCTCCTCCGCTAGCTTAGCCTGCTAGCTAGCAGCCCAGGTAAACATGGCCATGTCGCAGGCTCTGTCAGAGGAGGAGTTTCATCGGATGCAGGTGAGATAAACGCGACAGTTGTTATTTCAGGACGCTTGGCTCACACGCATGTGGCTGTCAGTTCCGCGAACAACACCTGTCAATACAGTAACGACAGGTGCGGCATCACTGTCACTGACGTCCGCACGCTAATGCTAATCGTTAGCCGTTGGGGTGGGAGTAGTTAACGGTGTCCAGCGCTAGCTCGGCAGCTTGTGTAGTTGGCGGAGTCTTTGTTGTTATAAACGTGATAATGTCATGGAGGTGACGATGAGTCTGAGCTGTGTTATTGTTCTGATTGATAACAAACTGCTGGAAGCATATTTAATTGACAGCCCATCACAGTATGCTAGCTCGGGGTCGATTGGTTAGTTAGCTAAGCTAGCTTAGCCCCCTCCTGTGGAAGAGGCAAACAGAGCCAGAAGGAAAAAAATGGTTCCATGTAGCTTTCCTGGTGCTAACCCGTATTTTTATATGTCAGTTAGCTAACATGTTAGCATACTCGGGACACTCGGCCTGATGAGAGTCACGGGGTCTGCGTCAGGCTAACACACAGCGCTGTTGTTGTTCATTAGCATAGCTCGCTGCTGGCTGCCTTTTAATGCAAAGTTAGAGTATCACGCTCATAAATGACAAAGTACGTTTACACGTCGTGTAAACGTGAACCAGAGGAAGCTCAGACACAGTCAGACTGACACCTGTTAGCATGCTAACCGCACACGGTGATGCTGTTTACATACAGAGGGCTGGACACTCAGTTGTCAGTTGATCAGGGACACTGCAGCACCGCCATGAAGGCTATAATGTTCAGTTTGTGTTGGTGTTGAGTCAACTCTTTGGTTATAATCGGAGCTAAAACAATGCAAGTAAAGGTCTCTTATATTAACTCTGGGTGCTACCAGCTAGAAGCAAAAGTTTGTTTAATTCACATATATGAGGTGAACACTCACAAGCTCTATTCTTACATTTATCCTCTTATTAAATCAGTAGCTTCAGTCCACTTCACACACACGTCTCAGTCTCTTCCTTCCTAGTGTGTGTGTGTTTGTGTGTGTGTGTGTGTGTGTGCAGTGACAGTATAACACCATATGCATTAAATTTGGGTTTAATTGAAGTGAACAGCTGTCTTTGGCTGGTGCGTCCATATTTCTTTGGAATCCAGGCAGCTCCTCATGAGAAAGAGAAGTCTGATTAGTCAGAGCTTTCTGTGATTCTCACATTTGGACTGTGCGGTAATTCTTTATATAACATGAACGCAGCAAAAAAGCACAGATTTGATGTTTGAAATTGGTTGATTTGGATTAAAACTCTCATGTCTCTGTTCAGTAATAGATTGATTAGGTTGAGGTTTAGGTTATCACATAAGAACTGGACTAGTGCAGGTTCCCAACCCCCGGGCCGTGGGCCGTACAGGGCCTCAGGACACTTTTTACTGTCCACAAGGACACAATGTCATTCAGAAAAAATGATGAACTAGTATTAGTTAACATTTCTGGCTATAATGCACAATTTGTGCAGTAATTATAGTAACTTCTGGCAGTAATTGCAGTAAAGGTTGGGAGCACCTGGTCCAGAACTCATTTTGCATTGGCTTTGGTTATTGTGAGGCACTGAGCCCTGGGTTAACGTGCACTCCCTCAAGCTACAGGGCTGACCAGTGAATTGAAGTATTATCGAAATCGCCATGTGGCCAAGTGCAGTATTTAAATCACGTTTTTTTGATAAAGGTAATTTGTGTCACAGCATTTTAAGGTGCTGCAGTGATGCCTCCACCTTCACATCATATTCTCCAGACATCAGGCAACATAATTGGTCGGTGCAGACCGCAACTAAAATCACATCTTCATCACTTTTATGTATTTTTCAGGGCCAGCTCAGTCTGTTTACAAGGTGATGCTTTATCAGTGGATTTATGCGATGATCAACTATTGATAAAGACTGTTTGATGACACCAGCAGCTCACAGTTAAACTCTGACATGGCGTCCAGTTTGTCTCTTTTCTGTGTCCATCTCTCTCTCTGACATGTGGTGAAACACACTGAGCTGTGTGTTCGACTCTGATATCTAGTGCAGCAAAACAGAAGCTTGTATTTCTGCTTCAGTCTTGTGTCAAAGGTTACTGAAGGCCTCCGTTCTCTGTCCTCTGCTGTGACTCTGACTCTAGACCAGGCTCTGACTCTGGGCCAGACTCTGACTCTGAGCTGGGCTCTGACTCTGGATCCAGCTCTGACTCTGGACCTGGCTCTGACTCTTGGCCAGGCTCTGACACTGGATCCAGCTCTGACTCTGGACCTGGCTCTGACTCTTGGCCAGGCTCTGACACTGGATCCAGCTCTGACTCTTGGCCAGGCTCTGACTCTTGGCCAGGCTCTGACTGTGGGCCAGGCTCTGACTGTGGGCCAGGCTCTGACTCTGGATCCAGCTGTGGCTGTGGATCCAGCTCTGACTCTTGGCCAGGCTCTGACTCTTGGCCAGGCTCTGGCTCTGGATCCAGCTCTGACTCTTGGCCAGGCTCTGACTTTGGATCCAGCTCTGAATCTTGTCCAGGCTTTGGCTCTGGATCCAGCTCTGACTCTTGGCCAGGCTCTGACTTTGAATCCAGCTCTGACTTTGGATCCAGCTCTGACTCTTGGCCAGGCTCTGACACTGTATCCAGCTCTGACTGTGGGCCAGGCTCTGACTCTGGATCCAGCTGTGGCTGTGGATCCAGCTGTAACTCTGGATCCGGTCAGAGCGATTGTTGACCAGCATGTCACGTGTTTGATTGGTTCCTGTTTTGTCCATCTTGAAATAAACTCCAGTCTGTCTCTGAAGTGGAGTTAAAATGATAATTCAGTCTTTTATCTCATCCTGTCTCGACTGCATTTCCTCCTTCTTCATCTTCCTCAGCAGATCCTTTACAAGTGATCCAAAATCCTGCTGCATAGCTTTAGACCAGGTCGTTCAAAAGGTCTCATGTGACACAGATTCTGAAATGTCTTCGCTGACTCCTCATCAAACTGAGAATCCAGTTCCAGGTTTTTGTGATCTCTTGTGGAGCTCTGCAGGGTCAGGCAGCTGAGATCTGCTGCAGTTCTGAATCACCAGCAGGTCTCTGAGGTCCTCTGATCACGTTGCTGGTTGTTCCTCGATCCAGGATGAAAACTGAAAGAGACTTTGAGGTTTTGGCTCCTAAACTTTAGAGTTCAGCATCTGTCTAATTGACCGTTTACTCTTATTTTCATTTATTGATGTTTTATCGGTTCATTCTTCCTCAGTCAGTGTTTATGTATCTTTTTTCCTTAGAGAAACTTATTAATTAACTTCCATCACAATGATCAGCGAGCTGTGGTGGTCTCACTCCTCACCTGAAACTATGGATTCAGTTTTAAAAGCAGAATCAAAGCAGAGTAATTAAACATGAGGTCAAATGATAATGAGACAAGGTGATAATGTGTGTGTGTGTGTGTGTGTGTGTGTGTGTGTGTGTGCGTGTGCGTGTGTGTGTGTGTGTGTCTGTGTGCAGGCTCAGCTGTTGGAGCTGCGGACTCAGAACTATCAGCTGTCTGATGATCTCAGGAAGAACTCTGCAGGTAAAACACTTCACAGGACTTTGGAGCAAATGTTCGTTTGAACTCTAAGTATTTGTAGCAGAGTATCAGTGTGCGGCCCACGCAGCTCAGATAGCATATATGTTATTCAAAGCAACACCGCACTGTATGTCTTCATCATTTAAACTTAATTATATCATCCAAATTCATGCCTCAGTTCATCCCAGCTGATCCCAGGACAGCTTAACTCTTTGTGTCTGACCAGTAAAGAATGAACTTGCTCCATATAAATGGAATGAATTACAAGCAACAGTGAAACTTGAAAGTCTTAATTCAGACCTTTAATTTAGAGCATTTCAGAGACGTGTGTGACTGCGTTTTGTTGTGATACCTGATTGAATAAAGGTTAAGTGATTAAAACAGTGATAGTGACGTGGCTGGAGAAACCACACGTTGCACTGATCCAGCTCTCTGTATGTTAGTGAAACGTGTGTGCTGACATGAGCACCGAGTGAGTTTGCAGTCAGTTTTATATGTTGAAACTTTATTGTGAAAACGGAGTGATTGTAAAATGCTGTACAGCACGGATTTGTTGCAGTAACATCCTCTTGCAGCTTAATTCTTTTTTATTGAGATACAAAGTTATCAATTATTGTCTGATAACAATCACATCTAAATATAAGAAGCAGAGCAGATAAAACACCTGCAGTGAGATTTAACAGGTAAAGTCCAGACTCTTAAAACCTTCATCAGTTATACTTCCTGTCTAAAAGTCTGTCTGTTAGTATGTGAACATACTTTGACTGGTTCTAATAGAAAGTTACGATTCGTGCAACACTGAATGAGTAATAGTACACGATTATATATGACATCATTAGGGAGATAATTAATGTGTTTTATTTGCTCAGTTTCCGCTGTGAACATCATAACAGCGTTTTTAAGAAAAACTTCTCAAGAGTAATCGTGTATTTTGTGTTTTTTTTAAGCGGTTTATAATTAATTATTGATCAGTTGCTGATCTGGTTACAGTGATGATGATGATGATGATGATGTGTTTCAGAACTGAATGCCGTCCGTCAGAAGAATGTGGTGTTGGAAAGAGATTTTGTCAAAGCACAGAAGGTAATCAATGCTTCATTATTAGGAATTATTAATTTCCTGAAGTCATGTGTGACAGATTTGAAGGTTTTATTTACTAAAAGTAAAGCAATTAACTTTTCACATGAAGCCTCTTAACTTTTTAACAGTTTTTCTCAGATTACCAGTCACTTATTTCAGATTGAATTTATCTCATATTAATCAGTTTGTGTTGATTGATTATTGCTTATGTTTTTCTGACTCCTCAGGCTTTGAATAAGAGCAAGAAAGCTCAGGTGAGTTTTTCTTGTTTGGCTGTTATGGTTACTGCTGGTTTACACTGATCGTCAGCACCCTCTACTGGCCGTCAGCTGCCTCACATGCTGCATGTCTATCACTGGCTGCACAATTGACTTTTCTTGGAAGTTATATTTTAGGCACATTTTATATCTAGATGTTTTGTTTTAAACCTGCAAGTTTAGTTTAAGTATTTTTAATATTGCTTTATTTATATGATGAACTTCACAAAGTGTGTGAGTTTTTCTATATTTCTATACACAGATTGTTGCAGCGTTAATCTAGTTTTTGTACAAAGACAGTGAAGACGTTTGTTTGTAGAATATGAGCATTCATTCATCCATTCTAACGCTGGCTGTTGTTGTAGGAAGTGGATGCGTTGCTGAGTGAGAACGAGATGCTTCAGGGGAAACTCCACAGTCAGGAGGAAGACTTCAGACTACAGAACAGCACACTGATGACTGAGCTCTCCAAGGTAACTCTCACTTTGTTTTCTGTCACCAGTAACGGATTGAATAAACTTTATTGAACTGACGCAGGAGGAGCAGCTCGTTAGCGGAGCAGCAGGTGCTTCAGAGCTCCAACAGTGTCACGCAGGATGCATTCAGGAACAGTACTGAGTGTGGGTCACCTGTGTTTTGGCAGCCCAACATTCAGTCAGTATGGTTTATTTGAAGTATAGCAACACGCTCGCTGTCACGTTGTTATGCGTGAAAGGTGAGCTGTTAATCAGCCTGATTGAAATGCAGCTCCTGTGTGGACGCGCTGTCAGAAAAGACCTGACTGAGATTAAACATCTCTTCAGCATGAGTGTTCTAGTCAAGAACATGCAGAACATAAACCATGAAACTGCAGAATTACAGGAACAGGACAGAACAGAGATGTCTGAAGTCAGACGTGTCTCATCGTTCTGATTTTATTCTGTGTGTTTGTCAACCATCACACGTTCTAATGTTGAACCCATCGTTGTCTTTCCCAGCTGTGCACACAGATCGAGCAGCTGGAACAGGAAAACCAGGGCCTGAAGGAAGGAGGAGCTGCCTCAGCATCCAGCCCTCCACCCAACCCCACCTCCAGTCCTGTTGATGGAGAACTCCTTCGCCTCCAGGCTGAAAACTCCACCCTTCAGAAGAAGATGAAAGGTGTGTTTCATCTTTTCACAGCTGTGACGCGTTGGCGGACGATATAGCACCTTTTCTGTTTGGTGGGAAACATTTTAATTCCTTTTTAATTCCTTCTTAAGTTAAGTCTTCTTTTATTTTATTGTCCTGCAGCCCTCCAGGAGCGCTTTGACAAAGAGCTCCAGAGGCAGGTGGTCGCCCAGGGCAACCAGGGCGCTACCACGGAGACCGACGGGTCAGCCAGCACCAATGGAGTCTCTGATGTCACAGGGGGAGGGGAGGAGCCAGCAGCGGAGGCAGCGAATGACAGACTGGAGCAGGTGATTGACAGGAAGTGTTATTTTTTAATGGTGGCACACCCCCACACGCAGCTGTTAATGAGATGAATGTGTTAACGACGTTTTACTCACTGATTTGTCAAAAACTGTCGGCTAGTAACATCTTATAATGACCAGTCGCCAAAAAGAGAAATAAACTGTGAGATTAGCACCAACAGAAGCTTCAACATTTGATCATTTGTATAAAAGTGTGTCTGCATGTTTTTTCTCAGACGGAGGCTCAGCTGGAGCACACAGGGAAACAGCTCCATGGTGAGTTCATGCTTTCTTTTTCTCACTTAAAACAATAACTCTGTTCCTCTCATGTGATCCTTCACTGCTCTCTGGTCTGATAAAAAATAATGTGCTGCTTATTTCACCTTTTCTCCCGGTGAAGTCACAGAATGAGAAACAGACTCGTTCCTTGATTCACAGACCGGCGAAGCGTTTGAATTTCACATGAGGAGAAACAGGAGTTCTCCTCTTCCTCAAGCCGTCACTGAGAACACACTGTGCTGAGGTTCTTTCTGAATTTATGTATCAGATTGTGTCAATTATCAGATTATTTTCAGCATCGTTTAGATCAGGGGTCGGGAACCTTTTTGGCTGAAAGAGCCATGAACACCACATATTTTTGAATGAAATTCCAGGAGAGCCATACAATATGTTTAAAACTGAAAATACAAGTAGGATATTTCGATGCAAATGCAGCATGGCGTGTGTCAAAGTGCCGCTTTATATTTGACCGCTTCATAGATGCAATTTTATCATTGCATATTAGACACACAGCAGAACCAGCTTTCTCCACAAAGACAAATTCCTCTGTCCATTCCTGCTGAAAAGTACGATACTCGTCGTCTTTTTTTTCTTTTAGCCATCTTCTCAGAAGCGTGTCAAAAATTAGTTAGCTGACAGCGGGATTAACGACAAGCCGTAGTGTGCCCCTTTGCGCATGCGCACATCGACCGCTATTTTCGACAGCAAAATACGGCAGCCTCACTTAAACAGTGCCTGTCACTACCCGATCTGCGTTGCCTCATCTGCGTTGCCTTTGTGATTGATGGATAGATAGATAAATAAATAGACACAACGACATGTATGTTTGCCACTTTCCCACTGAAATGACTGCGAACCGGCTTTCTAGTCGCTGGCTCGCGCGTGCGCAAAGGATTTGTCTGCGAGCCAGATGCGGCCGTCAAAAGAGCCACATCTGGCTTGCGAGCCATTGGTTCCCAACCCCTGGTTTAGATCATCATCATATATTCTGGATTTTTCTTGTTGTCATCAAATCTCATGTTTTGACCCAAACCAACAACAATGTTCTGTCAGTACTTCCTGACTTCCTGTCTGTGGCTCTCAGCTCCCATTGGCTCCTACTGAAGATATAAATGTATAAAAGCAGTCAGAAATCTTTAGATACATTCACTGCTGGTTTGCACAGGAGATTTACTGACAAAGGAAAAATAAGAGTATCAGCACATTGTCCTTTAACGCACACAGTGCAGTGTGTTTGCATGTTAAAATGAAGGTCAGGCTCTGTTTATTTACTCCATCTGATCAACACCTGTGTCAAACCGTCAAACGGCCAAACTGTTTGCCGGGAGTTGAAACTTGCTGCAGAAAGACGTCACAGTGATGTTTTTAACGTGTTAATGCAGCTGAGAGCAGAGACTGATGGTGTGTTCAAGGACACGCCAGACAAGAATCTCTGAGATGTCAGCTTTGATGCAGGTCTAATTATGTGCTGACACCTGGTGAATAGAAGAAGAGAAATACAAGCAAGCAGAGAGATAAAACAGTTTGTCAATCAGTTGATTGAGTTGAATTGACCTTTAATATCAATTAATGGTAATTTGTAAAACAAAGTCACAGAGCTGAAGCCGTTTAATTTATTTGTATGTGTGCATGTTAATATTGGACTAAAATGAACAAATCAAATGGATGGTAGGAAGCTGAATACTTGCATACTTACAGCAATCTACCATACCTTCCTTTTCACTTCAGTGTCCCTAAACGCATCACTACATCCTCCTCCAAACATCATTAACACACAGTGAAAACATCACTTTGATTAAGGTTGACTGAACGTGGACTGAAACTCTGCAGCAACTTTCAAAGCTAACAGTCTAGAAGCTGCTGTGTGATTTGCTCCTGATAACAGAGTATTATGTGAACTCATCAGTGTTGCCCTTCATGATGCGTGTTACCCTGAACTCTCAAATATGTGCTGTTGTTTACCTGCAGAAAGGCTTGAATCTGTTACAGTTTACAGCACGATTCAGCTCCACCTCCCCTGTTGTTGTTCTGATCTGGTTTCTGTATTTGAGAATGAAGGGTGACGTTGCAGCCCGGCTTTATTGAAGCGTAGAGCAGCTAGCTGGCTCAGGGCAGACACACACTACAAGCTGAGTGAAGAGCAGCTCAAACTGTTCAACACTGAACACCTGCAAACATGAACGAGGCTTCCAAGAAATACCAGGATTCTAGAGTCTAGACTCCCAAATCTGGTGTTTTCTGGCAAAGCTGCAAAGCCAAAACGAATTTAGACGTCTTAACTTGATGTGACTTTTATTACTAGTAAATCTTTTATTTCCAGACGCGGCTGGGTGTCACGCTGACTGAGTGCAGCAAGTCATCGTCAAATTTCTGCACACACAATGTTGTTGACTGATTCATGAGTTCCTGACTGAAAGTTTTAAATACTAAAATGTGGAAAACTTTATAGATATACTGAGCCTCTTTTCTGCTTAAGGTAAAGAGGGAATGATGTTAATTTGCAGTTTAAATATCATAAATGGCAGTCATGAGTCATAATAAAGTCATAATAAAGTCATAATTGTCGGATGTCGATGTAAAGAGGATTGTGGCTTGCTGCTGCGGTTATTTGTTGCAGTAAAGTTTTGACGACAGCCGGACAAATGAACTGACCTGAATGAGTAAACCAGTAGAGTTCAGATAAACACGCTGTCAGTGAACGCCTCTCCAACAGACGGTGCAGGTTTCACAGTCGATGTTTGACTTTGCAGCTCAGCCACAAAGTGCCAGGCTCAGATGTGGTCGAGCTCCCCCAGAGAAAGGTGTGGAGTGAGGAGCTGGTGTAGTGTGTGTCTGGCCTAACAGACTGCCCCTGCTGTGTGCGGCGCCCCCTTTAGGCCTGTCAGAGAAGAGCGTAGAGAAGATTGTAGCTAAGCAGGCAGCGCTAGGCTGGTCGGCTGCTCTCTGTCCAATAACTCACTGCTTTGGACCAGAGCTGGAGATGGCACTGAACACCGAGCAGGAGGAGAAGAGGCTGCTGAGGGAGCAGATCCTCAGCCTGGAGGTACTCACACACACACACCTGAGAAACACACACCTGACAGACACACAGACACAGACACATACCTGACACACCTCAGAAATATACCTGAGAAACACACACCCATGACACCCATGTACACACCTCAGAAACACTTGGTTCATGGTGTATTTCCTGTATTGATCGTATCGGTCTCATTAGGATGTTATTGGCTGTTATTGGTCAGACTCTTCGATCTGATCTGCTTCTCTGCTTCTGAACAATGAAGAACAGACCTGAATGTGAAGGGACTCACTGCTGGATTAAAGAGGAGCTGCTGTTAATCTGAACGTCTACAAGAACCTGATTCATGACATCAGCTGACTGAAACTAATCAGACAGTCACATACAGTTAGCTTTTGGTTTTAGCTTGTTCGTAGCCAGTAGCAGTTAGCCTAGCGAGCTAACATCTGTCAGTCCATGGCCTCTGCACTGCTGCCCCTCTGGAGGAGACAGTATGATGATACTCTGTATGAATAAGTGGCACCGGCAGGACATTTTACAGCATTCAACAGCACAGAGGTCTATCAGTCTGTTCCAAAAAGGTACAGAGTCATTAAAAGACTTCCTTTAACAACAGGCAGCAGATTAAATGACACGAAAAATGAAAATAGATCAAATAACAATGGTGGCACATGTTGTGAGGAAGCTAATTAATTCACGACTGGAACATCAGGAGCATCTGTAGATCAATGGAAGACTGCAGCTCCTTAATTAACACAGTTTGTAAAATGTTCCCACACATGTGATTCATTATGATTTTTTTTGATCACTAGAGATGCTGGATTGGTTTGACACACGACCACAAATCTGAGCAGTGTGTGTCTGGATTATTAATTAGAAGTCATTGTGTGATCTGCAGGATTACTAAAGGTGGAAGGAGATAATCGTCCGTCCTGAGTCTGTCCTCGTCACAGAGTTCTGTCCCAGTTTACAGTTTAATCAATGCTGATGTGAGAAGACGAGGAGGAGACTTTGAGACTGACTCATAACTGTGAAAATAACACAGCTGTTATTGTGAGTCAGGTGAACACGCGGTGATTTCTCAGATTAATGCAGGCTGTGAAATGAGCTGTGACCTTTCAGTCAGCATTCATGGTCATCTTCACGATGACTGCTGGCTTCGAGGTCTCTTTAGCGTGTAAATCTCATGTTTGATGCAGCCACATTAATTAGTCTGAGGGTGAAGTGAAGCTTCAGCTCACCGCGCTGATGCTCTGTAGTTAGTTTGGACTCAAAGTGTGTTTCTCTGATAACTCTTAACGTGTCTGTCTTCTGTCTGTCTTCCTCCAGGCGTCCAAACAGGCTGAAATCACCAAACTGCTGGAAGAGATAACAAAGGTAAATTCACCAGAGACTGATCATTAAAGGGCCTCGCTCATGCTTTAAGAAGCATCAACAACACCAGATTTAAAAACTCTGTTGGGTCTTTGCTTTATTTTGCCATAAACATGCCGGCGAGTGACTGTTTATCAGAATGTAATATTTTAAAGAATATTACAGAGCTGTTAATTCTGTCTGTCTCTCTGCCTGTCTGTCCTCCAGCTGTCTGACAAGTTAAAGAAGAAACAGGAGAGGTGAGACGCCGTCAGTCAAACACGTCTGTAGCTCAGTTTTCTGCTTGTGTTATGAAACAGAACCTGTAGACCCTCCTCCAGTGTGATGGTAACAGCCTGAAGTCACAGGTGAGGTTTGTATCTGTGAGATGAAGTTCCAGGTCTTCTCCTCTGGGGGGCGTTAAAGGAACATGAAGAGCTGGAGCAGTCAGAACGGACGTTAGACACAGAACTGATCAGACTGCTGATCGTAAAGTTTGTGTTTCTGTCGTTGTGTTGCAGTTTTCAGCGTCTGCAGGGAGAGAAGGAGGTTCTGTACAACGACAGCAGGTCAGAGCTGCACTTATACTACTGCTGCTACTACTATTACTATTACTACTACTACTACTATTACTACTACTGCTGCTGCTACTACTATTACCATTACTACTGCTGCTGCTACTACAGTAGTATAAGCTGCTCCTACTATTACTATTACTACTACTACTTCAATTACTACTACCGCTGCTGCTACTACTATTACTATTACTACTGCCACTACTGCTTCTACTGCTACTACTACTACTACTACTGCTCCTACTATTACTACTACTACTGCTGCTGCTCCTACTATTACTATTACTACTGCTGCTACTGCTATTACTATTACTACTACTGCTGCTACTACTACTATTACTACTATAACTACTACTGCTGCTGCTATTACTATTACTATTACTACTACTGCTACTACTATTACTTTTACTACTACTGCTGCTCCTACTATTACTATTACTACTACTACTACTATTACTACTGCTGCTGCTACTACTATTACTATTACTACTGCTTCTACTGCTACTACTACTATTACTACTATAACTACTGCTGCTGCTCCTACTATTACTATTACTACTGCTGCTACTGCTTCTACTGCTACCACTACTACTGTTGCTACTACTATTACTATTACTACTACTGCTGCTACTACTATTACTATTACTACTACTACTGCTGCTTCTACTATTACTATTACTACTACTACTGCTGCCACTACTATTACTTTTACTACTGCTGCTACTGCTTCTACTGCTACTACTACTACTACTGCTGCTACTACTATTACTATTACTACTACTACTGCTGCTACTGCTTCTACTGCTACTACTGCTACTGCTGCTACTACTACTACTACTACTACTACTACTGCTACTACTACTATTACTATTACTGCTACTGCTGCTACTACTATTACTATTACTACTACTGCTGCTACTACTACTACTGCTATTTCTATTACTACTGCTACTAATGCTTCTGCTGCTACTGTTACTACTAGTACTAGTTCTACTACTGCTGCTACTGCTACTGCCAACACTACTACTGCTACTGTTACTACTAGTACTAGTTCTACTACTGCTACTACTAGTACCAGTTCTACTACTGCTGCTGCCACTGTCACTGCTAGTGCATCTAATACCACTACTCCTACTGCTGCTAATACTATTATTACTATTGCTACTGCTACTACTGCTACTGTTACTACTAGTACTGTCACTGCTACTGTCACTACTACTGCTACTACTACCACTACTGCTACTGCTGCTACTGGTACTGTCACTACTACTGCAACTACTACTTCTACTGCTGTCAATGGTGTAACTCCTGCTACTGTGACAGTACTATATACTGTACTGCTTTTGCTTCTACCAGTACTACCACTACTGATACTTCCACTGTTACTTGTACTGCTTCTGCTAATACTGCTGCCTCTACTACACTACTAATGTTAATGCTACTGCGACTATTTTACCATTACTGCTAGTACTACTACTACTATTACTACTACTACTACTGTTGCTTGTACTATCATTACTGCTGCTAATACTGTTGCTACTGGCACTGTCACTCCTTGTCCTGTAGGTGCAGCAGCTGTGTTACTGCAGCTTGTATGACTGCAAGTCTCATGATGTTGCACATGTTCAGCAGATGTTGACATGTTGTTTACTGTCTGTTTCTCTGCAGGACAAAGATTGATGAGATCAACCAAAGGAAAGAAGAAGAGCTGAAGGCCATGAACATCCGCATCCAGAAACTACAGTCAGACCTCATGGCAGCCAATCAGGTCAGACCTCAATGACACAGCCGGAGGTGGAAGAAATACTCAGAACTTTTACTTTTCAGTAGAAGTAGTAAATACCACTTTGTAAAAATACTTAAAAGGTTTTTAAAATACTTGAAGTCCTGCTTTCAAAGTCTTTAATTAAAGTACAAAAGTATTAGCATCAAAATATACGTAAATTAGGAAAAGTAAACGTACTCATTATGCAGAAAGCCCTTTTCACTTTATAGTATCTGTTGCGTCAGTGATAATTACTGATGCATTCATGTGTCACTGTAATGTTGCAGCTGGTGAAGGTGGAGCTCATTTCAAATACTTTTTATACTATATATATATATATAATCTGAATCTGTAACTTAACTTAACAGTACTTAAGTTTCACTCCATCACTGCAGACAGCAGTGAGCCTTTTCTGTAGCTGCTGACTTCACGTGTTGTTCAAATCCAAGTGACTGACTTGTGTTTGTGTTGTGGTTCAGGTGACAGCTGAGCTGAGAGAGCAGCTGCAGAGCAAAGAGAAGGAACATGAAATGGCTGTGCACACTCTGAAAGACCAGGTAAAGCACACAGACACCATCAGGAAACAGGAAGAGTCAGTTAGAAATGACTTAACAGAAAGAATGATAGTTTAAATGCTGGCAGGAAACATCTGAGGAGCAGAAAGGCCTATGATGGAGCGACTGACCACCTTTTGCCTGTCAGTTCGCAGGAAGAGCCTGTGAGCCTATACTTTGGGCAAAGAAAGCCTTCCAGGAAGATTTCCACACACATCTTCAGATCTCACTTTTTTTAGATTCTTATGCACATGTAGATGTTCTTGCGCACAATTAATGGATGGAGATACAGTTTCACAGCTGTCCTCACATAATTGCAAGTAATGAAGCTACACCGTTGGCTCCATACCGATCAATAAATTGGAAAAGAAGTGTGAAATAAAACCTGTGGAGTTGTTTTTCATCACAGTTAGTGTGAGTGAGGCTGAGGGCTGAGGAGGTGGTCTTGTGTCCTTCCTCCCTGGAAGCAGACGGGGGTTGAAGGGAGGAGGCGAGGTTTTCTGGGAGGGATTTGACTAAAACTGATGACTGTAGGAACT
The DNA here is from genome assembly GCF_017976325.1 of Chelmon rostratus. NCBI lineage: Eukaryota > Metazoa > Chordata > Actinopteri > Chaetodontiformes > Chaetodontidae > Chelmon > Chelmon rostratus. The sequence goes on along the minus strand of NC_055667.1, from coordinate 26,022,381 downwards.
CCTCGCTGTTCTCTCACTTTTCCTTCAAGATGTTTCCCTGCCAAAGTGACTCAGTCATGAAAAATGGAATCCTGTTCACTGTGAACAATGTTAAGTCAGGGATAATGCCCGGCGGGGTGTCCATTATCAGGAATTAATGGAGGACAGGGAGGCCAGAACCATCCGATGTGCAGACTCTGCAGAATCCATTTGTTTCTGATCATGGAAGCCTTGAAGGGCAGTTTCCACCTTACACACCATGGTCAGTTGCCAAAGGATACAAATTAAGGCCATCAATTTGTATTTTCATGTGCTTTGCAATCAAAACCAGAAGTTTTTCAGAAGCCGTAAGTCAGTTTCCATGGTAACACTTTGGGTTTGTCTAATGGGTCTGCTATGAGCCAGAAAAGCTAATGTTAAAAGATAAGATAAGATAAAACTTTCTTAATCCCCAGCCGGGCATTACAGCAGCATATAATAGCAGTGGGAAGAAAAATAGCAGCTGAGATGGAGAACATTCGAACCCCCCCCCCCCCAAAAAAAAAACGAAATAAAAGGTAGACAAACAGAACTAATGTTATGCTAGCAGGGGCAATAACACTACATATGTACAGTAACAGTTGGGTTAGGGTTAGTCACGTCCTTCACGTTGTTTGTAATTTTATATCACAGCATCGGTATATACCACGGCGCAGTGATTGTTCTGTAGGTGTTCTGGTTCATTATCACCACCAACTGTCACTGTCAGGTCACATGACAATGTGGTAAACAGTCCTGCTGAACAGATCATGTGACCGTCAGGCAGCAGGATGCTACATCATGCTGCAGCCCTGAGTATGTAGCAGAGACACTAAAGCGGTTTTCTCATATAAACTCTGGACATCCGGACATAGTCCAGAACCTCACAGACATATGATGGAAAAATGGTTGTTCGGTATCACTTTGGGTGTTTTTCTGCCTGCTGCTCTCAGTCTGTGTGTCTGACTTCTTCTGTCCTCTTCTTGTCCTCCTGTTTCTGTCTTTGTCTTCTTGTTCTTTGTTTCTTTTACCTTTCTGTTTTCATTGTTTTTGTTGTGTCTATCCCTCTTCTCTTGTTTTGGTTTTTACTTTTGTTGCCTTTGCTTTGTTTTTCCTGCTTAATTTTTACTCTGTTGGTTCTCTTATCGGGACTCCCTTGGTTTCTTTCTGTTCTTTTTGGTTCTTTTTGTCCTGTTCTCTCTGCTGCCATCTGCCTGTGGTGCGTTGGTACTGCAGGTAGCCAATCAGAGTGCAGTCAGTCAGGAACAGGTGGACAACATCCTTCAGGAGAACGATGCACTGAGGACAAACCTAGCAGCTCTAGAACAGGTAATAAACCTGGAGAACTTTATCTGGAAACCGTACTCCAAAACACTCTTCTGTGTACTGACCTCACTGCCGTATAACAGGTAATATTCCTGGAGAACATTACATAGAACCAGAGCAAGAAACAGTTCAGTTTGGAGCTTAAACCCTAGAACAGGGCTGTGAGGAAAAACCTTGTTGCTCAGGAGCTGCTAATGTACCTGAGGATGTGACTTTGATCCTTTTGGTTTTGACTGTTTCAGAACTAGTAATTATACTTTAAAAGCATCCTCTGGAACCTAATTTATAAACCCAGTCAGAAAAGCTCAATTCTCAAATACATCATAGCTCTTAAACAATATGCTGGAATTAATGGGATGTGGAGTACCTTGACCCAGAAAACGTATCTAGAACTGATGGTATACTTGCTGTAAAATATGCATTTAACATCAAGTTGAGAATCAGTGCACCTCTGATTCTAAGTGAAAATATCTAGAACTGGAACTGGAACCCCTCAAACAGGAGAACAGGGTACCGAGGACCAATCTGCACACTCTCAAACAAGTAATTTTATCTTTGACTTAGGACCTAGAACTGAGGTCCCTTTTGATTAGTTCACTGAAACTAACTGAAGTCATCAAAACCTTGTCTAGAATCTTTAATGCAGTTCTGGATTAATGCAAAAGTAATAACTGGGTAATTGGTATAAATCTGTTGTAGAACAAGTAAAAAATTTTAGATCTACTGTATTGTCTGCCCTTAATGTTGGGTTTATAATACGCTGTAGCCCTGATCCTGAACAGAATTATCTAGAACACCTTACTCAGTATGGACTTCTAACCCATTTTATAGGAAAACAGTGCTCTGAGGACCAATCTGTGTGCTCTTGAACAGGTAATTAAATCACAGACCTAGAACAATTTTCTAGAACCTTAACCTGTGATTGATTAATGTAGGCCCCCAGGATCTTGCATAGTACTCTTTAGTTAATTAGTACAAAGCAAGACCCCTGTGAAAATTAACAACTCTGAAACTGACTGACAACCCTAACTTCAGCTGCAATTAATAATAGGGACAGAACATTTAGTACGTAACTTCATCATTAACAGCAAAGTCAGGACTCATTTGTTGGAGTACTTGTGTGTTGTAGAACAAACAATGAGATAAACCTTGTCTAGAATGCAACATAGTGATCTCGAGAGGGACTTAAGCATTTTTCACAAATGAGTATAAGGCAAGGGGCATTTAGTTAGTTGTAGTCTGCAACCTCACCACTAGATGCCACTAAATCCTCCACACTGGTCCTTTAAATCTTTCATCAAGTATGTGTGTCAAGTGCTTTCTTAGTTCTTTGTACCATCTTGCTTCAAACTAGTGATTTCCTGGGTTGCACAAGTAAAGTTTTAGAAATTTTTAAAGAAATATTCCAACAGAAGGAATTCCTGCATTGTGACAAGCCTCAGAATGAACTCAGTCATTGTAACAAATTAAAAATCATTTTGTAATTTAATTACGTACCACCGTCACATGTCAGCACATGGATATTAGCATGCTAACGTTAGCGTTGTCAGTTGGTTCGGTTAGCTACACACAGTCACACCTGGCAGTTAGTGGGACTCAATATTTAGGAACAACTAATCTTCACGGAAGAACTAGTTTGTGAGCTTCAACCACTTTTAATTTAGTGATAAAAGTAAGCAAACACTGATCACTGTTAGCTTGAGGCTAAATTTGAACTCCAGCAACCCTGACCTCAATAGAACTCCAGAATTCACATAAAACCTGAACTCGAACCTTGTGTGTGTTCTCTGAGTCGTTCCTCTCCATCTCACCTGCTGCACTGACTCTACTCCATCTAACTCTAGAACTCTATCATCATCCACTGCACAGTAGATAACATCAGATTAGCATGAGATTGAAGAAGGTAACAGTTTTCTGTCATCAGTTGTCAGATATCATCTCATGCCATCTGTTGTCCTCTGCATTCAATCGCTATTGTTACTGCTGTTTACTCATTACTTTCATTGTTTTTCATCATCTGATATCTTCTGCTGTCACCTTTAACCTACTTTGTTCCATCGATTGTCTTCCACTGTTTTAGATTTTGTGTTGTGCGTAATGTTCATGTCAGCTCTGTACTGTCTCTTTAATCATCCTCATCAGCAAACTCTGCACGAATTGGTGGTGAATTTAAGCAAATTCTGATACTAAATAAAGTTTTAATTTCGTGTGCAGATCCAGACGGTGAAGACGCAGGAGATGAATCTGTTGCGTGAGCAGCAGGAGGCGCTGACGGCTGAACTGCAGCAGAGACGAGCTGAACAGGAGAGTCTGTTGGCTCAGAGAGACGACCTGAACTCCCAGCTACAGGTAACACACGGACTCAAGCACCAGTCAAGAAGGAAGGATAACTGAAGGATGAAGTTTTCCTTCATGTCTTGAGAAAATTCTCCTCCTTCTTCAGCTAAATAAACTGTTTAAAAAGCAGCTGGAAAATTAATCGTCACAAAGCTGAAAACAGGCTGTTTTTCTGAGATACAAGGTTCTCACAGGACAGCCACGCTATAAACATATGATGATTTTACAGAATATAATGCTGTAGATTAAACCGGCCAACAAGTAGTTCAAATGAGCTTAACATTAATGCAGCAGTAATATTAATCCACAAACATCAGATATGATAGAAAAACACTGACAGCAACATTTTACTGATACATGACGACTTTTACTTAAAGTACTTTAAGTACATGTTGCTGACAATACTTAGATACTTTTACTTAACTAAGGTTTCAATGTTGAATGTGTTTTTGTTATTGTAGTTGTGAGGCAACATGTTTACTCATGCATAGTGATTATAACAAGTATCACAGCAGATAAACTGAAGCAAAGGAAAAATACACAAAAGCAACAATAATAAAAGAAAAACATCTTCTCCCCTCAAACCCCCTGCCGAATGAACCAGGACCAGGAAAACCAGTTTAAATGGACCACAGTCACTTTACATGTTTCTCCTGTTTAGGTGGCTTTTTCCAGATGTTGTGTTTCGGTCATTTCTTCTTCGCTGTCGGAGCCTCAGCATGCTTCCACAGTCTGAGAAATCTTCCTCTTTTCACCCGTTTCACAACATTACATTCAGGGAAAGTCTTCAGTTTATTTACAACATTACAGCCTGATTGTCCTTCAGTAATACATATGAGTGTTGGGTAGAAACTCATTTAATGTGAGATAAAATTAAATAATTTTTATTTTCCCAAACACATCCGGCTGCTAAATTACACAGCCTGGTTCAGACGATATGAAACTATTCAGTGAGAGGGTAGAAATGTGTCCGCTTACTGTCATAGTTTATACACCATTTATACTGTGACCACCTTCGATATCTCCAGTAGTATGAGGCCAGCGTTGCTTCTTCCTCACATTTTGTCCTTCTGTCTCTTCCTCGCCTCCTCAGTGAGTGAGACAAAGACACAAAACAAAGTTCCAAGTGAGGGAAACAGGTTGATGTTGTGTTTACATCCTGTTTTCTCTGTTTGTCTCTTCTCTTCTTTCCTGCAGGAGTCGAGTTTTGCCAACAGAAAGTTGTTGGAACAGTTAACTGAAGAAGGACAAGAGAAGGAGAAACTGCTGAGAGAGCTGGATGAGGCTAAGAAGGTACACACACACACACACACACAGAATACACACAGTCATTTGCATGATATACACATCTATAAACGAGCACACAGAGATACACAAACACATAAAGAAACATTAAGCCATTAAGCTCATAAACACACTAATGAGCAACTCTGTGCGTGTGTGTGTGTGTGTGTGTGTGAGCAGACAGCAGAGAAGAGGAAGGCCATGTTGGATGACATGGCCATACAACTGAACCAGGAGAAGTCTGACCACAAGGAGGCGCTGTCAGACCTCAAACTGCAGCATGAGAAGGAGGTGAGACACAAACTCTGCTCCCGCTTTTCTTTTTTCTTGTTTTCTTCTGTTTATTTTTGCTCTTCTCTTCTTTTTCTTTCTTCTTTTGAGTAGCCCTGATCTGTTTCTCTCTTTCATCGGTTTCACTCTCTTATTTCCTTCTCTTTAAAATCAGTTATACACAAAGAAACAAACAAACCAGTTGGAGTGAAATCTGACTTCACTATCTGTTGTTTTGTTTTTGTCTCCACTGCTTGTTTCTCTCCTCCTCCTCCTCCTCCTCCTCCTCCTCCTCTCAGGTTCTCGGGGTGAGGGCTCGGTATGAGAAGGAGCTCAGAGGACTCCATGAAGACAAGAATCGCTCTGAGGAGGAGATCCGACAGCAGCTTAGAGATGAAAAGGTGAAAAGATGGGAACAGGAGGCAGGAAGATGAAGAGAGGAAGAAGAGGGAAAGGATTACCCATACCCACGTATGATTATTAAACATCTGTGTCTGTGTGTTTTCAGGCTCGGACCAGAGAGCTGGAGGGTCTTCAGCAGCGGGTGGAGGAGCTGCAGGCTCAGGTTCTGTCCATGGAGGGAACCAAAGGATGGTTTGAGAGACGACTCAAGGAGGCTGAGGTCAGTCTGACAGCTGACGAATTAACGAGGTGCTGTTTAAGATAAGATAAGATAAGATAAGATAAGATATACTTTTATTGTCCCCGTTAATGAGGTAGATTATTATAACAAGAGACCAGAGTCCCTCAGTCAGAAAGATGTGAGCTGAGCAGTAGCTGCTGCAGGCTACGTTAGCTGCTGCTAGCAGAACACACCACAATCTCCCATACAGCTGTCAGAGGGAGAGGTGCATTGTGGGTAATGCAGGCGGCAGGTTTCGACAAGTAAGAAGACAGTGTGGGGGAAATAAAGACGATATCGTTGTTCCTGCTGCGTCAGTTTGGTCCTTTTTTAAAAACTGAGTCTGACAGATTTCCAGGAGTTTGATGGTGAATCATTTATTGAACTGATTATTTGATCTCTGCAGGAGAACATAGAGAAGAAGTCTCTGGAACACCAGGACGAGATCGAGCGGCTGCAGAAAGAACACACACATCAGCTGGAGGTGCGCACACACACTCACACACATGCAGACATGCTCATGGTTTTTCAGTGTAAATATGTTTTCTAAATAAATAAATACCGTGTGTGTGTGTGTGTGTGTGTGTGTGTGTGTGTGTGTGTGTCAGTCAGTGCAGGTGTGTATTGTGGTTGCATGTTTGTGCGTTGAATCCCGTCCAGCTCTAATTGAATGTGTGTTTCTAATTAAAGCGTAGTTGTCTCCATGGTAACGCCGACAGGTTAAATCGTGTTAACGGCAGATCAGAGTGGAGGAGGCTCACGTGAGCGCTGACAGTCTGTGCGCTCAGTCTGTCGACATGTTGGTGAAAACACTCGGTTCACTGTCAGTTTGTTGTTTCCATCACTCGGATGCTTCAGTGAACACCCAGCAGTCTTTTGTGTCGGCGTGTCGGTTCTTCTTCTCCTGTTTCACCACACTGACTCATCCTTTTCTCTGAGAGGTGAACTTAGTTTACCTGGATTCAGTGTGTTGGAGGTGTGATGAGAGCTGGATGCTGGACTCAAGTACGAGTTTGGCCTGGAGGTGCTTGTGTTTTACTTAAGTTTGGCACTTTCTACCTCTACTATGACTCACAGGGAAATACGGATTTTTTTACTTTACTATATTTATCTTTACAAATTAAGATCTTTACACAGGAACTTGAAATTGTCCAAGTACAGCTGAAACGTTTCATCAGTTAGACGATTAACTATTGATTAGAGTTAACTAACTGATTAGAGTTTAAATGATTTTCTCTGTAAAATCATTTGATGTTTGGGCTTCTCAGATGTTTGATGGATGGGTGGATGGAAGGATGGAAGGATGGAAGGAAGGAAGGAAGGAAGGAAGGAAGGAAGGATGGAAGGAAGGAAGGAAGGAAGCTCAACCAGCTCCAACAGTAAAATCCTGCTTTGACATGAACGACTGAGTCACAGTAAACTGATGAGGTCAGATAGAACAGTAGAACAGTCACTGGGACGTTTTACTGCACTCAGTACTTTTAGTACTTTAAGTAAACTTTCATGATTATACTTACACTCCAGGACACAGAGAGTTTTTACAGTACTTTTACTGTAGTAAAGCATCTGAATACTTTGTTCCACCTCACATGTGCGTTAGTGTCGTCTTTACACTGAGATCATGTGATGCACGTGGAAAAACAGGTTTTCTTGTCTCTGGGAAAGTTTTACAAAGATTAAAGCTTCGTAGATCGTGAATTGATCGTTGATGTTGTTCACAGTTGGAGGCGTCTTGTCGGCAGGGTTACGGACGTCTCCCTTACAGAAACATGGAGGCCTGTATGGAACGTGGGTTTTGGCCTGCAGGGGATTTGTTCTTGCAGCACTGTGAAAGGCTGACAGACTCTTTATTAACTCTGCTCAGACTGAAATCTGTCGCCTGCAGAGAAAACGTCCAGCTGTAGGATCAGATCAACACGTGAAGGAGAAGATGAGCTTCACTGTGAAATTAGATCTAAAAAAACTTCAAAGACAAAAAATCAAGAGATGACATGATACAAAACTCATTATCCCCAAACAATTAACTCTGCACATGGAAAACACATAATGTCCTAAAGAAAGCACGTACCTCTCAAACTGTGATGATAACAAACCAATAAAGTACAACACGCTGTGCATCATGGGATATGTCAGATGTAATGAGTCCTTTCAGCCAATCAGATTACCAGATTGACTGTGTGGTCCTCTGAGGACTGTTTCTCCCTGAAGGACTCCAGAGACTGACTGATTAATGTGTGTGTGTGTGTGTGTGTGTTTTATCTGTTGGATAACAGCCTGATACTAAGAGCAGAACGAGGAAACTTAATAGGAAAAGTTAATTAAGGATGGAGGAAGTCTAATTAGCAGGCAGGTTGGTCTCTGCAGGTGCGCTCCGTGTTGCTGGTTTGAGTTTCAGTCGTTTCCTGTCCGACTGACTGAACGCAGACTGTCGGTGTGTTACATCGAACCTCAAACAGGCTGAAAAATCATCTCCTGCGTCTTCAGAAAGTTCGGTCCCGCTGATCCTCGTAGATCCTGATCTCTTCAGTTACTCCAGTTTCAGTTGATAGTTGATGATTATTAAAAGGGTTTAAAGTTCATTGTGTTAAAAAGAGGAAAATTAAGTCGCACCTGTAAGAGTCTTGATTTGATTTAAGAAGAACAAAGAGAATAGACGAGTCGGTCCAGGAGCTGTAATTTAAGACATCGTGGACTAAATGATCTGCGATGTGTCTGCAGCAGGATTCAAGGCTCTGAGTCAATGTTCATCATGAACTGAAGAAAGAGCTGAAACTTTCCCTTTGACAAACTGAGCCATCCTTCTCAAGGCAGTAGTATTTTTATACTCTTGTCTATAATGTACATATACATGTGTATATGCTTTTTTTAATTGTCTTTTTTGTTCTTTTTGATAATCGAAGTTTTAACATAAAACATAAACCCACTCATATGTTTTATCTCATTGTGGCTCTTGGAGTAGGACTCACTGTCAGCACAGATTTGTGAAAATCGAGAACTGACTGAGACATTAAGACAACAGAAGAAAACCTTGTGTTTGACACCATCCCTCCTAATTCCTACATAACAGGACTTCTCCGTATGCTTCACACTTTCTATGAGTCACATGGTCACAGCTGTGATGCTGCTCTCATTGGTTTAATCCAGAGCGAGTCACGGCATATGACAAAAGCTGCAGGACAAACGCCGGACGGTTTACTGGCACTTACTTGTGTTCAGGAGCAGAAAAGACAACAGACAGAGTGCAGCAGAGGAGAGTTTGTTCACGCCAAAACCTGAAGTTTTTATTGTTTAGATGTGCACATTTCAGTGTGATGATAGTAACTGGAGGAAAGTGTTGAGTAGTTTTCACACACAGCTGCACACACTCGACTTCTTTCTGTGAGGAGTCGTGAACAGACATCAGCTGACAGGAGACTGCACCATTTTAGGAGGGGCCACGCCCTTATTAACAGTGTGTGTGTGTGTGTGTGTGCATGTGCGTGTGTGTTGAGGTGTGTGATTACAGGGAATTAGCAGACTCTGTTGTTTTCCTGCAGAATTACATGCCTCTTTCTCTCGGCCAGGTGGGCGGCTGAACCCTGCGGGTGTTTTTAATATAGATTTTAGTCAAATTAATTAGCAGCAGAAGATTAGGGAGGAATTAAATGTAGTTTTTTTAAAGTTAATCCCTCAGTCAGATGGATTAAGAGTGAGGGGGCATCACTGAAGGTGGAGATGCGGCTTGTTTAAATGTTTTCTTTCTCACAGAGGAAGGAAAGTTTCTAAGAGGAGTCTCTGTTTGTACTGTTTCGTGTTTCGTCTTAAAGGGCAGACACACTGTTCAGGTGTTGAGTCCGCCGATGTCACGAGTGATGCAGCCATGTGGAAATGAGCCTGAGTTGTTGTTGACATGCGGGACATAAAATCATGCTGTGCAGTGTTTGATGGTTCTGGTCCAGTCGCGGCCGTCGGCTCTTTTCATACTTGAATGATCTATTGATTACTGGAACGAATAATTGGCTCTTCTGATTCTGAACTGCACAATGACTCTGTGGCTTTTATTTAGCTATCAGCCTTTAAATGTAGCCTGGCCATGTTGTAGATGTGCGATGCAGAAGGTATCTGTTCTATAAACTCTGTAGACACTCGGACATGGTCATTGTTGCAAAAAAAAAAAAAACTGGTATCTCCAATTTGGAGGATTTTAATATTTTACCCTCAAACAAACCTGAAAATGTGATCATTGCCGAGTATTTGAGAGTTTTGATGAGTTCCTTCGGCAGATCTGTGAGCAGTTGAACCGCTCACTCAAGACCTGGTTCTGCTCGAGGTCTCTGCCTGTAAAACGGGTTTTTCCTTGCCACTGTCCCTCGTGGTCTCTGTGAGTACAGTCATAAAGAGTCAGTCTAGACCTGCTCTGTGTGAAAAGTGCCCTGAGATGACTTCTGTTATTATTTGAAGCTGTATAAAGAAAAGTTGACTAATAGACTTGGTCTCACTGTGTTATTTCCCAGTTAAAACCAATGTCCTCATTTGTCTCTCTGTGTCTGTCTGTCCTGCAGGAGAAGCAGTCAGAGATGGAGGGATTGAAGCAGCAGCTGGTGGAGGTGGAGAAACAGAGGGATGAACACAACGACACCATTGAGAAACTCAAACAGGTAACAGCTGAAACTGGGAAAACACTCGCGATACTACTAATCCTACTAACGTACGAGTACTGTCGCAACGACAGCTGGTACTACACTTGTTGCTGCTTCCTCCAGGAAAGCTGCTGTGAATGAGAATGTCGCTGATGTTACCTTCAGCTTTAAAGGACCACAACAGTGAATTTGCAGGTTTCCTGTAGAGATGCGCCGATCAGACTTTTTCTCCCCTGATGTTCAGACTCAAAGTATTCGCTGATGCCAAGAACTGATCTGGCACCAGTGCTCTTTGTACCACAGTGTAGAATCTGCCCACCCTCTCTGCGTTGATTAATGTATGAGCTGACGTGAGGCTGCAGACTACTGATCACTTTGTAAGAACAGAAGGTCACACACCAAACCTGTCGCGTCTGTAACGACCTGCACGCCATCATGTTTTTTGTAAGGTTGTGGTTTCATCAGATTTCTAAAGCTGTGTGTTTGCCAGCTTCTGTTTAACACCTGGGACTCACTACCTGCCTGAGCAGCATGTCTGGCTTTTCATTTGGACACCTGTGATAACAAGTTTTAGCAACCACGGCAGCGTGAGCAAATATATCAAATTACTGGTGGCCCAGCCGCCCCCTTTAAAAGCTCCATCAAGCAAAATCAGTTTTTACAGACACTCAAATCTGTTTTTCTCTCTGCAGGAGATAAAGGACACCGTGGACGGTCAGAGGATTCTAGAGAAGAAAGGAAGCGCAGCGGTGAGTCACTCAGACTAATGTCACCAAAGACAGACAGACAGAGGAGTGATGGACAGAGAGAGACAGTGAGACAAATGGATGATAGACAGACAGACAGAGTGATGGACAGACAGACAGACGGACAGAGTGGTGGATGGACAGAGTGATAGACAGACAGACGGACGGACAGAGTGATGGACAGACGGACAGACAGACAAAGTGGTGGACGGACAGAGTGATGGACAGACAGACGGACGGACAGAGTGATTGATGATGGATAGACAGACAGACAGGAATGACGGACAGACAGAGTGACAGACAGACAGTGATGGACAGACGGACAGACAGATGGATGATGGGTAGACAGACAGACAGACAGTGATGACAGACAGACAGGCAGACAGTAATGGACAGAGTGATGGACAGACAGAAAGACAGATGGACGGACAGAGTGATGGATGGACAGACAGAGGATGACAGACAGACAGATGGAAGAGTACTGACAGACGGACAGAGTGATGGATAGACAGGCAGACAGACAGGAATGATGGACAGACAGACAGACAGACAGATGGATGAGTACTGACAGATGGACAGAGTGATGGATAGACAGAAAGACAGTGATGGACAGACAGAAAGACGGACGGACGGAGTGATGGACAGACAGACAGACAGGCGGACAGACAGAGTGATGGATAGACATGCAGACAGTGATGGACAGACAGAGGAATGACAGACAGACAGACAGACAGACAGATGGAAGAGTACTGACAGACGGACAGACAGACAGATGGAAGAGTACTGACAGACGGACAGAGTGATGGATAGACAGGCAGACAGTGATGGACAGACAGACAGGCAGACAGTGATGGACAGACAGCATTTGAATAGAGATGAGAGTGAGAGAATATATTCTGCAGAGTAATTTAAGAGCAGCCGTGCATAGAAAATAATAATTAAAAAGTAAATCCTTGACTGTGTGTGCACCTGTGTGTGTGTGTGTGTGTGTGTGTGTGTGTGTGTGTGTGTGTGTGTGTGCACCTGTGTGTGTGTGTGCAGCTGAAGGATTTGAAGCGGCAGCTGCAGCTGGAGAGGAAGCGAGCCGACAAACTGCAGGAGAGACTCCAGGAGATCCTGACCAACAGCAAGACCAGGACAGGTACAGACCCTCACCTGAAACACCCTGAACGTGTGATGTCACCATGACGTCACCGCAGCTCTGAATGCGTCTCTGTAACTGGGTTTGATAAGTCTCTGCTGAGCGCTGTGAGTGAATTTGCTCCGTGTTTGAACCCTGACAGAGAACAATCGTTTATAAAGTCCTGAACCTGCAGCTCTGCTTTCAGTCAGAACTCAGTCACTCGTGTTTATTCAATAACGTGATTTATCGCCTTTCAGTTCTATTTTATCATGATGGTTTTATCGTCATGTCATCATTTTAGAACAGTTTAGATTTAAATCCAAAGTTAAGGAAATGTTTTCAGATGAATTTAGGTCTGAACTGTTGGTTTCAGTTGTTACACTGAGTCATTCACATTTTCTGTAAACTTGGTTAAATTTACTTGCTTTAGTTTGATGGGATCTTCATCATGCTGGTGGGAATCGATGGCCCTTTTTTGGGCCGGACATAAAAACAGAGTGACAGCACACAGATACAATACAGCAGGAACAATATGACAGTAAACGATACACAGTATTATACAGCTGCAGTCTGCAGAGCTCCAACAGTTTGAGTTGATGCTGTCCGTTTGTTCCACAAGCAGATTTCCTGTGCTGTCGCAGATAAAAATGTCAAAGTGGTAAACCCAGACTGGAGGATTTACAGTGTCCCCTGACTTTACAGACACACTGGGTCCATGTTTTTTTGCATGTTTTTATTTATCTCCTCAAACTCAGAGCTTCAGTCACTGTCAGGGGAGCAGAACCTGATGTCACACTGAAACTGATAGAAACAGTGTTTAAATCCCCGAAATGGAAGATGGAAGGCAGTCCCCTTTAAATGCTTCAGTAAGGTGTGTGTGTGTGTGTGTGTGTGTTTGTTTGTGTGTGTGTATCCTAAGTGGCTGAGATGTGATTGTAATGTGACCGATGGGTCCAATAATCGGCGGTGTGCTAACCCTGCGTCAGGAGGTTCTGGCCCAGTCCGGAACCTGATCTTCAATATTTAATGCAGCGCTCTGATTCCCAGAGCTGACGTGGACACACTGGCGTCTGCTGGCAAAACACACACACACACACAAATACAACACACACACTTGTGCAGTCCGTCACTTTCTGTTCATCTGTTTATCTGGATTGTTTTTTTTCCCCCACTTCATGTTGTCTTTTGTTGCAGGTCTTAATTTCTTTCTTGAACCCTTTCTGTAACATCCTTCTGTCACACTGCTTTTACTAGTTATCACACACACACACACACACACACACACACACACACACTAGCTCAGAGCAGAGCAGGGCAGTCCTCGGCATCATGTATAATCTATGAGTGCTGATGAATGTTTAAAAGGCTCTTCTGCACAAACCTGAGAATCAGACATTTTAAAGTAGCCTACTTATCTCTCTGCCCACTCAGAGCACCTGCATTAAAGGGACGGTCCACTGCATTAAAGGGACAGTTCACTGACTTAAATTGGCTGAAGGTGCACATAAATATCTTAAAGGGACAGTCCATTGTGTATTTTTCTGAATGACAGTGAAGAGAATATACATTTGTAATTTGTGTGCTGTATCAAATATATCTGTTCAAAACTGCCAAAACACATTTGTTTTACACTTTTTTCCCCCGAACGCTTTAAAATGGCTTTGATGTAACTCTCCGCCTTCATTTAGTTTGAGCGGATGTATGTACGTGCAAATAGCCATCAAACACACACACCTGTGCTCGGTTTGTTTAGCTAGCTGCTGTATGCTACACGATGGCAAGTGGCCACAGAGGACAGGTAGGTAGGTAGTGACAGTTTGACGTGACTCGCTCGACAGGTGTGTGACGTATTAAACCCAGACGTCATTGGTCCACTGCAGTTTAGGGTGGAAATGAGGTGTGCTGTTGATGCTAAGACCCGGTCAGGTAGACCAACAAAAACAGGGATACAAAGAAAAACTTGAGCTGAAATTCATACTGCTCTGCAAAAAGTGGTTTCAAGATGCACAGTAAGGTGTTGGTGTTTGACTTAAAGAGGGAACTATTAGGGGTGAACAGTTGAACTGCTCTTTAAAGGGACAGTCTGCTGGCTTAAAGGGGCGGTCCACAAAGTACCTGTTTGAAGTGTTTTTTCATCTGATTAACTGATCCGGATCATCTTGTGTCCCTGCAGGTCTGGAGGAGCTGGTTCTGTCAGAGATCAACAGTCCCAGTCGGACTCAGCAGACTGGAGACTCGTCCTCCGTCTCCTCCTTCTCCTACAGAGACATGATGAAGGAGGCTCAGCCAGCCAATCAGAACAAGGTGGGTGGAGCCAAAAGCACAGTTTTTGTTTCTTTCGTCAGTTTTCTCTCGTTACACAAGAATTCGTTACTTCTTGTCTCGCTCGGCCTCTTCCTCCCTTCCTCTTCATCTTAGCCTTCACGCTTTCTCTCCTTGATGTCATGTGATCTCTGTGATCGAGGTCATGACCTTTGAGAGGCAGCCTGACCTCAGCCTGACGGCTGTTACCACGGCGACCTGGTGATGACTGGCTGAAATGTAATATCCCATAATCCTCCTCACTCTCTGATAACAGATTCACCTCCAATCGTTGCATCTCTTTTGTGACGTTGCGCTTTACTTTTCATTTTTAGCTCCTGTGTGTGTGTGTGTGTGTGTGTGTGTGCGCGTGTGCGTGTGTGTGTTTGTGTGTCTATTGATAGAATCGCTGTAAATAGAGCCGACAGGTTCAGAGTGTTTCTGTCAAAACTTGAGAGACTCTGTCGAGTCCACCATCAGGTCATTTTACCGTGGTGGTTGGGTCGTCGTCAGCAACAGCATCACGTGACAAAGCAGCGGGTGTCGTGTGTCTGTGACGTCCTGCTGCTGCAACCTTTCCCATCAGACACCTCTGAGCCTCTGATGACTGAGGCAGAGCTGTGAAATTGCGCGTCACGTTTGGATTTTGTCCATGTTTTCAGACCGTGTTTTCACTTGAGAAAACACTTTGATCTCTAAAAGATGTTTCAGTCAGGAAACAGGATTCAGATCCAGTTGATTCAACAGCCTCCCGAAGAAAAGGTGTAAATGCAGCCACATCCAGAATGTTAACTCCTGACAGCACTCAGTGGAAATCACTGTAGCCGATTTTCAACCCAGGTTATATGATATATAATTTTATTTTCTGCTGGATTGTTCAGTTTCCTGATTATTTACCTGAATAATCAATAATCTGTCTGTTGGATGATCACATGGATTTCAGGTGGATCAGGCATTGCATCGCTTTGATATTTAACAAGTTGCAGCTAAAACTCATTTTTACTCTGAGCTGTGCTTTCTCAGTTTACGTCAGCACTGTTGAGGATGCGGCCGTCTTGTTTGAATAAACTTCATTGGAATTGTCAGTAGACATAATTGATCAGGGTGAGTCCACATTGAGGGGAAGATGTATTCAACACCTGTTTTCACATGTTTTCAATGCAGCTTTTACCATGAGACTGAGGCCAGTCGTTGGTATGAACTCAGTAAAGCTCCACAGATCCAATCCATTAAAAAAAGTTATGTGCAATAAAGTGGAATGACACAAGAAGTTCTCCTACCTGGATCTGATGGGCTAGTGCATGTTGGTAGGTTAATGATTTCTCACCTCTTAATGCAAGTAAACAAATTATTCGTATAAAGCAGCCTTACAGGAGATGTCTGAAAGTGAGCAGAGGCATCAGCATCATTAAGGAACGCAGCCGTGGCAACGCTTACTGATGGATTTCTGAAGTCCTAAATGTTCCTTTAGAACCATTGAGGCCATTATTCACAAGTAGAGGGAACATCACTCCATCATCAGCTGACAACATACAGGAGCTCCTGGCAAGATTTCCGACCAGGCCACCGGAAAGTTATTCAGTCTGCACAGAGCAGACGAGCCAGACAGGAAGTCAGACACAGGTATGGTGGGAGATTTTCAAAATAAAACACCCTGTGCAGATTCCTGATCGTACTTCACCAATAAACACCATTAAATTAGAGAAAAAACAAAACAAAATCAGGTTAGATAAGATACTAATGATTGAATTAGATAAATGAATCAATAACACCAGAAAAGCGGAAGGCAGGAAGTTTTGGATGCTGTTTGACGATGTAATAAACATGCTGAGGCCCTCACACCTAAAAGCATGAGAGCACAGAGTGCTGCCGCAGTGCCCTGGAGCAGCGCAGCTGAGATCGGCCGCCTGTGACGATGTCTGACGCTGATGTCTCTTCTCTGTCCGGCAGTCTGGAGGCGGCAGCCCTCAGTCTCAGCGTCCGGCTGAGTTATCTGATGACGAGGTCGGGGAGTTGTTCCAGAGACTCGCTGAGGTTCAGCAGGAGAAATGGATGCTGGAGGAGAAGGTGAGGTTACCACGACAACCACATGTCACATGTCCCGTCCGTCTCTGTGTCTCCGCTCCTGTCGAACTACCAGAAAACGTCCAGAAAGGCGAACTTTCGCCACGTCCTGCTTTAACGTCTCCGTCCTGCTTCCTGCTGCTTTTAGCGCTTCACTTGATGCCGCGAGTCGACAGTCGGGTCAACAATGAACAGTTCAGCCTGTTTTTAGAAGAAGGTTTATGTTTTAGATGCATTATTAATGTCCTCTGCTCTATTCAATATTTCTGCTGTTTCCAGGTCAGCGCTGATGTCTTTGCTGACGCGGCAGTAATTCATCTGTTAGCTGATCGTTTAACGTTGATGCTCAATAACAGTATTCACTTAAAATACCAAACATGTTCTGGTTACAGCTTCAAGAACGTAAAGATCATCTGCTGATGACAAGACTTTTTTATACTCTATATACTAAACTGCTAATTACAATTATTTAAAATACAGTAAATTAATTAGTCATGTTTTCATCCTTCTGTTGTTAGGAAACGGAGCAGATGTACATTTACTGGTACTTGAGTATTTTAATTTAATTTTTTTTTTGCTTTCTAGTGTGAGATTATTAATACAAAACATAAATCAACGAATAAATGATGTATTACTACAGAAAGTACATCAAATGAGCTCCATTTGTAGCAGCTGCAACACTGAAGTAGTGAAAACATGAATTCTTTAGTAATTGTATATTATTCTGAAATGGGCTGTTCTGCATAAGGAGTACTTTTACTGTTGTCACTTTATGATGTGAATACTTTTGTACTTTCACTGAAGTAACATTTTGAATGCTGTACTTTTTCATATATTATTTCGTAGAGTATTTCTACACTGTGATACTGATACTTTTATGAAGTAAAAGGTCGGGGTACTTCTTCCTGCTCTGAACAGTTTTCTTCTCCCTCAGGTGAAACATCTGGAGGTGAGCTGTTCATCGATGGCTGAAGATATCTGCAGGAAGAGCGCCATCATAGAGACCTACGTGATGGACAGCCGCATCGGTAACACACACACACACACACACACACACACACACACACACACACACACACACACACACACACACGTCTCTGCATCCTTCAGTGTGATGAGGTGTTTATGTCAGCTGCTTCCTGTTTGGGTTCATGTTGCTCTGACCAATCAGCAGTCACCTTCAGTGGACGCTGTGGTCGAGCTTGTTAGCATCAGTTAGCGTAACGTTTGTCCTGCTGATCAAACAAACATGTTGATTTCAGTTTTAACCTGCTCACCTGCTAACGTCTCATCCACTGGAAGACAAGAAAAGCTCTGATTGGTCAACGAGCACAACATGCGGACATGATTGGGGGTTTATTGATCGTTCCCCTCGATTATCATTTTCAGAGCGAAAAAAGAAAATAGCAAGATAAACATTTAATCTGAAACAGTCAGTGAATCAATTTGAGTCCTGGCTTCTTAACAGGCACCAAGGATGCACTGAAAAGGCACTTCTGTTGCATTATGGGAAATGTAGGATGAAGCATTTTTGGAGCTTAGATTATCATTTAGAATAATTTTGAAGTGAATATCATCTGATCAGACTGGCAAAGAGATCTTAAAGCTCCGGTACTGTTGACATCATTGACTGATCAATTATTATTAAATGAAGAATCATCCAATTGAGATTTTTGTTACATGAATCTCGTGTTCGAAGCGTTCTGAACAAAGTCGTTTGTCTGACGACGCTTCAGTTTATCTCTACAGGAACTCGACAGGTGGTAAAAAAGTCTGCCGATCACTATGATCAATGAATACGATGAGTGTCTTTCAGTGATTTCACTGAGACTCCATTTCCTGAGAGCCACCCTCCTCTCTCCATCTCTTCTTTGAAATGACCATGTTTGAAGATAAACAATAACATTACCATTTTTTTTCCCACTTTCATCTCAGCTGCTGTTAATGATCATGTTGATCACATGAACGCTGCCACACCTCTGAGGCTTAAAACTGTCCAGCGCAGAGACGACACATGAAAGAGTCAGAATGCTGTGAACATCGATTAAAAAGAAAATTCACATCTGCAAACCCGAGCTGAGCCATGCCGCACGCTCTGTTTCACATTATTGAGACAAAACAGTAAATCCTGGTTAACATGAGCTGCGTTTCCATTACAGTTGTTCGCAAAATAAAAGCGATATTTCTGAAATTTCGGCAAAGTTCGAATGCGACTTGCAGGTGTTTTCATTGAACGGTGTTTTGCGAACCAGCCGAAATTCTCGTAAGTTCTCGGACGTCCCGCGAGATGTGTGTGCGTGCTGTGCGTCGGTAAAATTAACACAAAGCCCTATAATTAAGAAGCACATGCTGAAGGTGAAATAAAGAAATGATCTGTTGACTTAGAGTGATCACTGATTTAATGGCTTATTATTTATCACTTTGTTATCACGCGAGGCTCCTCTGACAGCGTCCGCTCGCTCTGACAGCGTCCGCTCGCTCTGACAGCGTCAGCTCGCGCCGGCGGAGCAGCAGCAGAATGCAGGACTGTGAATTACTGAAGTGTCCTTTGAACATATTTTCTATCAGCAATTATGTGTAAATAAATAAAATAAATAAAAGGTAATGGCGTGCACGCGTGTCTCCCACATTGCTGAGGTCACTCATCACAAGTTCATCTCACGATTAATGAAAACGGAATTATTAGATTTTGCAGAGTGCGCACAGGACGAGATCACAGCTGTC
Source organism: Chelmon rostratus (assembly GCF_017976325.1). Taxonomy (NCBI): domain Eukaryota; kingdom Metazoa; phylum Chordata; class Actinopteri; order Chaetodontiformes; family Chaetodontidae; genus Chelmon; species Chelmon rostratus. Next base: position 26,002,968 of record NC_055667.1, on the reverse strand, counting down.
AGATTGTCTTTAACAGATCAGCCAGCGTGACAGCTGGAACAGCTGGAGTGTTTTTGTCTGCTACTTATTGAGATCCAGAAAACATACAAACACTACAAAACTGACAAGACGTTATATCTGACTGCATGCGGCCGGCCCGAAACGGTGAGTCCGCTCACCTTGGAGACGTGTAAATGCGAAAAAAGTGTTTCCATTACACTTTTGCGATACACCTAAATATAGACACGTCTGAAAAACCACCTCATGAGAGCGTAAAAATGTTTTTGCGATATTTGAGAGGATTTTCGAAATTTAGGTGTTTCCATTACCGTTTTTTTATTGTGATATTTAGGATTTGCGCATTTCAAGGGGCAATGGAAACGCAGCCATACAGGACTAATTGTTACTGCTACTGTTGACTGAATCATCTCAGACTCCAGCAGACCCTGATCTCCTCCAACATGTCAAACTATTTCTCTCTGTTCCTTTGATACTTAACTGAAGCTAACGTTAACATGACGCATCTGAAATCTGTCAGCTGTTCATGACAGAGTGACGCCGCCTGCTCTCGTTGTTGACCGAACCTGATCATCAGCAGCATCATATTCAGTCCTCGCCTCAGCTGCTGTTTGTATTTGTCTGATGTAATTTATATTAACAGCAGCAACAAGATGCTTCAGCCCTGAAATAATTACACACACACACACACACACACACACACACACAAAACGCTCCATAAGTAACAGAACTGAAAAAGTTGTTTTTCCATCAAAATTCCTGGCGTCTGGATTCTTTCATGGTGACTCGACCACGTCACTGACTCTGCTCACATTTCAGATGGTGTTACTCCACCTGTACACGCTCCCATTAGCTTCAGTAATGCAAAACAACCAGATGTGTTATCAGAATCATCACAGCGAATCTCCACATCTGTGTCAGTCCTGTAGACTCCAGTCATTGATGAGATGTGTCACACTTCCAGACAGAGTGAAACTGCTGGACGGTGCTCGTCAGTGCCTGAACCACAGACCTGAGACTCTTCGGTGGATTCACTGATGTGGATTTGCATGATGACTTTAGGAAACTTCAGTCTTAGTGCTGTCTGACTGGAGGAAAGCACACAGATTCAGCAGATAGAAAACTGGTTTACCTACAAATTAGCGACGGCAGACAGAAATCCATCATCCATCATCTATAGCGGCTCATCCTTTGGAGGGTCTGGGGGGTCTTGAGTCAATCCCAGCTGACGTTGGGCAGGAGGCAGGTTTCACCCTGGACACGTTGAGACCAACGACCATTGACGCTCACATTCACACCTACAGACAAAGTAGCTTGTAATTTTTAAGCAGCGACTTTGTCAGAAATAATAACTGTCACAGTTTTATCAGCTGTAGCTGTGATGTAAAACTCTGTGAATTACTCTGTGTGAAATGTGCTGTGCAAATAGTTACCTTTCCTCCAGCCCTCCTCTCCTCCCTCATCCTGTTTTCACGCTCTTTTTTTTCTCCCCTGCTGTTTTCAATTTCATGTTTGACTGGTTTAATTCTCCCCCCTCTCTCCATTCCACTCCCATTTACACTGTAATAATGGTAAATCTAATGGGCAGTAAAACTGAGAGCTGCACACTGGACTTTGTTTGTGTGTGTGTGTGTGTGTGTGTGTGTGTGTGTTGTGGGAACATAAATCTGTGTCACATTGTGGGGACTCGCCTTCCTTTGTGGGCACAAAACTCAAGTCAACATAACATCAATCACTGAATTTAGAGTGAAAACTTTGGTTCAGGTCAGAGCCTGCTGGAAATGAATGTAAGTCTATGTAATGTCCCCAGAAGTGATGGAAATGCAATTGTGTGTGTGTGTGTGTGTGTGTGTGTGTGTGTGTGTGTGTGTGTGTGTTGGTTATTTGATCCTGCAGCTGTTTGAACACACACACACACACTAACAGTTATGTTCATCCAGTGTTTAAACATTAATGTTTAAAGTTTTGCTGACTGAGCGTGTCACAGTGATCATGACCTGCAGCAGGGTTGCTAGGCAACAGTGTGGATCTGGTGGACCATTGGTGCCTTGCTTCAGGGCACCTCAGCAGCTCCTGTTCAGACTCAGTTACTCACTTCTTTTCTGAAACCAGGTGTGAGCCTCAGATAATGACATCTGGCACAGAAGACTTCAGTGCTGATTGGCTGCTGCCCACGGCGTGTAACCAATCAGATAGAACTGTGGGCGGGACAGTGAGATAGACTACAGAGAGGTGGCTGTATCAGAGCTCTGCATACATACTGCACATAACAGTATATTTATATATATGTATTTATGATGAGTGCTGTTCAGTCTTTAAAATACCTTTTTAGAGCCTACACAGATTAGATATGAACAGTGATCACATAGGGATCAATAAGGATGGTGACTGATCACCTGCGAGCAAAGTGTCACCTGTTCAACTTGACCTGGAGCTGAAGTGTCTCTTCCTTCTCGTTTCCTAATAATAAAAATAACAAGCTGAGGAGAAACGCCAGGTCTTCAGAGTTCAGGTGGTTGATGTTTGGCTCCCTCAGTGGAAACATGCAGCTGTTCTGCAGCTGCGTGAGGCCGTAAATCTACACACAGGTGAACAGTTGCAGGTGCTCAGGTGTTAAATATTTACAGCACACACACTCTGCACAGTCAGCACTGTCACCTATAGGAACACACCACAGCTACTCTGTGTGTGCGCGTGTGTGCGTGCGGTAGTAGTAAAACTGAACTGAGGTCCATAAAAACTCAACAAAGCCTCTTCCTCCTCCTCCTCCTCTTCCTCTCTCTTCCCTTGTCTTGTTCCATTTCATCCTTTGTTCTCTTTCCCTATCTCCTTCATCTTTACCCTCTTCCTTGTTTCCTTCTCTCCTCCCATCTTGTCTTATCTCCTCATCCTCTCTCCACTCTTCTCACTCTCATCTTCTCCTTCGCTCCTATCTCCTCATCTTCTATCAATCCTTTCTTTTTTTCCCCGTCTCCTTTTCTCGTCCTCTCCTGTCTTGTTTCTCCCCTTCCAACAACTCAACACATTAATGAAGGGAAGCATTTTTAGCTTGAATTTAGAACGTTTGCTGCTGTTCTCTCTTTAGTACAGTAACTGAACTGTGGACGAGGTTAGCCTCTGCAATACTACTTTAACACACTGAGAGTATGTTGTGACATTGGAAGCCCAATAATTGAGACAAGACCATGAGAGCAAGCCCGCCAGCAGAGGTGAGCATAGGTCCTTAAACTCAATACTGCTAACAGAACAAACTAATTTATGTTCTCCAGGAGAGCAGGAAGAGTAAATTCAGGCTTGGTGATAAACAGCAGAACATCATCTGCGTATAAGGATATCTGATCAGGTGTGGCTATAAATGTAAGAGTTGACTGTGTTCAAGGCTCAGCAGCCAGCGCCAACAGGAGGGTTGAGAGACGTCTCGTGTCCCTGCACAGGCTGAAGTGGGACGATAATGTTCCATCATATGAAACTTAGTCCAGCACATCAAACAAATAAGACTATTCTACCTCGTCCAGCGTCTTTTCACCATCGAGAGAGATGACTGCAACATCACTCAGGCTGGACATTCAATGGTACACTACATTAATTAAATGTCTAACAGTGGAAAAGGAGATCCTACCAGGGATAGATCTGGTTGTAACTGCTTTTAAGTCTGTTTGCTAACGCTTTAGCCAGTATTTTCTGGTCCAAATGAAGTAGAGAAGTACGTCTATATCCTCCAACCTCCTCCAGATCCTTGACCTTTTTCATCATCAGTGCTATGACTCCCTTGTTAAGAGTTTGTGGTAGAAACCCGTTTTTGAGGACCTGAGAGAACATGTTAAGTTTATAAAGTCTGAGTATGTCAGCAAATGTTTTCTCTCCTCCATATTTCATACCAAACCTCACTCCGGCTGGTTCTGCAGCAGCTCTCCTGCCCTTTTAAAAATGGAACAACATTTCACAACTGCTGCGCTACTCAGGGAATATCAGAATCCTCTGTCTGCTGTGATGTGTACTCTGCTGCAGACAGTGCTCAGATACTGTAACCGTGCCCCTCATTTCCCATCATGCATAGTGCTGAGTATTTTGAGCTGTGTTTTGAACTGCAGATTTATTAGTGTTTGTAGTGTCTGTTCACAACACGGTGGATGTTGTTGGCAAACCTTCTTGTTTCCATTGTGGGACAGATCGGATGACGCAGCACACATTGACATCGATGCGTCTCTGATTGGCCACAATCAGCTGACCAGTGAATCAGTTGGGCTTTAGTGACAGTAGAGTTCAACAGACAAACTTCTTCATGTTATGTTGAATCTGTGTCGTCTTCCTGCTCTGTGGTGCTGTTCAGACATGTCAGCCTGTCCAGTAAAATACATTCAGCAGCTTCAGAGTGAGACAGGTCGGCCGTCAGACATCTAGCACCAGTGAGTCTGTTCTGGTCTGCTCTGGTCTGCCCTGATCATCTGCATTGAGGGAGTTTGTGTTCCTGCCATCTGTCGGCTCTTCAGGGGTCCAGCTGGACTAAAAGCTCTGAATCCGTCTTTATTTCTGTTGCCTTCGGCCTCTTAAACTCCTCATCCTGAACCTGGACTGCAGATTTTTTAGACTGTTGCTGTTTTATCTTTTATGTTTCTCTTTAATTTTGCATAGTTTAGCTTTAGGATGTTTTTGTGTACCTTGTGTCTCTGTTGTGTTGTGTTGTGTTGTGTTGTGTTGTGTTGTGCTGTGCTGTGCTGTGCTGTGTTGTAGTGTGTTGTGTTAACGGTTATGGTGATGTTGTTCAGTCAGTCCAACACTAACACAGAACTAATGACATTCCCATGAGCCTCAGCTGGACTTTGTGTCCGCTGCTGATTAGCAAGTGTTAGCATGCTTGCAGATTCAACTATGATGATCATGGAAAACATAACTGCTTAACATTAGCATGTTAGCATTGCCATTGCTAGCATGCTGATTTTGCTAGCACGGCCTTACAGGCCTGCTAGCATGCAGACTTGAAGCCTTGTTAACTTACCTGTGATAGATTGATGCCATGTGGCTGCAAACTATTGATTGAGTGATTCATTTTATTGATTAATTGATACAAAGGTTTGTATCTGGAGAAAACTTGTTATACATGAACTGTTCCATCAGCTCTTCAGTTCAGGCTCATTGTGCAACAGATTGTGTCCTTCCTCAGGCACCATAGTCAGTTAAAGCTTTATATGCACCGTTTTTATCTGTATCGACTAAATGTTTTTTTGGTGTCTTTAAAGCACTTTTTAAAAAGGTGCTAAAGTGAATCAGCTGATACCTGCAGAAACACTGCAGACTGATGAAAGTGTTTAATACTCAGTCAGTGAGAAACTGATTTGTCTCAGAGGAAATCACACAAACACAAGAGTCTTTTTATTGATTCCAGTAGAATGATCTGTTTTATGATCTGCTCTATCTGGTCAGTAACTCCTCTTCCCTCCTCTCCTCTCCTCGTGTCCTCAGACGTGTCAGGCAGTGCAGTCGGAGGTCATGGAGGCTCTCAGGGAGACCGAGGAGGTCTGGGTTCGGTCCTCAGAGATCTGGTCAAACCGGGAGACGAAAATCTGCGAGAGATGAACAAGAAGCTGCAGAACATGTTGGAGGAGCAGCTAACCAAGAACATGCACCTGCAGAAGGTACGCACACACACACACACGCACACACACACAGCTTCAAGGATTCAACCCTGATCTCAAAGAAGTTGTGACGCTGTTGAAAACATGAATCAAACAGGATGAGATCACCTGCTGATCCTTTCTGACATAAACTCACCTGAAAACAGCACAAAGTCAATATATTTACTGTCTGAGCTCATCAGCTTCATTGATTTTGGATCATTCCTCAGGTAAACAGGTTGATTGGTAACAGGTGATAGCGTCATGATTGAAAGGCTCAGTGGTTCACAGCGAGGATGGAGCGAGGGTCAACACTTTGTGAACCTGTTGTCAGGAAACAGTTTGTTTGCTCGTGATTGATTCTGTTTTTATTTATTTATGCAGCGTCCGTCTGTTTGGAATCAGGCTTGTTTTTATTGGTTGTTAAGTGGCCAGTAGCGTTTTCAAGCTTTTTATTGGTTAAAGTTACTCGTGTCACACTGTGAGGTTTTCTCACTCAAACAAAAGATAATGTTAAATACTTTATTTAACTTATTAATCCCCAGGTCATTGCAGGTCATTGCAGGTCATTGCAGGTCATTGCAGTGATGCTGAACTGTCTGTGATGTGTTAAGATCAATCACCTGAGTTCATTCATTCATTTAATAACACAAATCAGACAAGGAAGAATGCAAGTAACATTCCTGTCATTGATTTCCTGTTGATTTCAGCAGTAAACACAAACATACAACACACGCAGGAACTGAGCGCCACTGCAGGGGGTTTCTGGGTAATGTAGTGTGCGTGCGTGTGTGTGCGTGTGTGTGTGTGTGTGTGGCTGTCCGGCTGTCCTCAGAACTTCAAAGAGCTGTTTGAGGGTTCAGTTCAGTCCTGGTTTTAAGGGTCAGGGTTTGACATTTAGTTGTGATGGTTGAAGTGAGGGTCCCCACAAGTATACAAGTACCAACATATGTGTGTGTGAAGTGTTGCCAAGTGGTGGGCAGTGGTAACTGTTCCCATGACGATGAGCAGGAACAGCACAGCTTTAAAACATGCTCTGTGTGTGTGTGAGTGTGTGTGTGTGTGTGTGTGTGTGTGTGTGTGTGTGTGTGTGTGTGTGTGTGTTTGTCCTAGACCTCCCTCTGGGTGATCTGTCCTCCTACACACTCCTCGAAACACAACTGCACCCTCCACTATGTATTAACTGGCACACACACACACACACACACACACTTCACAGTTAACATGATTTTCGAAACAATAACTGAAAACTGTCCCTCTCTGTAGGACCTGGAGGTTTTGTCCCAGGAATTAGTCCGACTCAGTAAAGAGAGCAGTCCTGGTGGCAGTGTGGCGGGGTCGGGATGAGACTATTGCTTGGATCCATCCATCCTTTCTCTTCATTCTTACTACTATTGTTCAGCGGACGGTGTGTGCTGGGCTAAGACTAACACCTGGAACTGACATTTCTCCCTGCATTTATCAACTGAAGACCTGCTGTGGGCCTCGACTACTGATTGGAGCTGCTATGATTTCACCACCTCGGTCTGCTCACAGGGCTTTGACTACATGCTGGAATTTGTCCATCTGTTGTTTCTTGATGCAGAAACAAATAAAGGGAGGAAAGGAGGAAGAAGAAGGAACTTAAGTGGAAACGTTGAGCTCAGCTCATTTATGTTGCTATTGAATGTACTGTTATTAGACTGCACCACCCAGTTCTTGTCGAGTTGTGACTACGTCCTGGAAAACACACATTGTAACAGACTGTAAATTGTACTTCCACTCTTTTCTTTGTCTTAAGGTGATTTCAGACTGTCGCTTGTTTACTGAAATCATCGTAAAGACTAACATCTGTGTCTTGGGTGCTGGCTATGTCCTGGAATATATGTGCCTGGTACCTTAACTGAGATACAGGATTGGTGTCTATGTGCAGTAACTCGGCTGTGATCTGGCTATTTCCTGAGCTTCCTGTCTGCAACAAAATACTAAATGTTAGGGGTCGGTGTATGACCTGGATTGTCTGAGATGTTTGACTTTAGTTGACCTTTAAGATTCTTTCTTCACTTTGGAAACAAAAAAGTCTCCACCACATGGTCGCGTTTTTCCCCCGTGCTTTCAACCACATCTCTAGGCCTTCATCAGCGGATGCTCAGTTGTCAAGGATGTGGTTTAATACTTGTGACCACTAAAGCAGCTCCATGGCAACTGAGCAAAGATCAGCTATTGACAAAGGCCATGAGATGGAGCTGAAAGCTCCAGTAAAGACAGACGTAGGAGGTGGATCTTCTGTCCAGAAGCTCTTCTGACAGATAAGGTTAATACATACACAACATTATTAACACCAGGTGATAGACATATCCAACAGACAGGCTTCCTGGTCAACAAACATCTAGTCCAGTTTGTATCCACCGCCGACTGAAAACAGACGCAGCATGAATGAAAAGTTGAAGGCCAAACTGTAGACAGTCCATGTGATCACGTCTCTGTGTCCATGTGATCACGTCTCTCTGTCCATGTGATCCCGTCTCCTCTTCACGCTGACTGACGTGTTTTCTTCGACAAGGATCACGTGCAGACATTTCAGAGTCTTCATGTTCGTCCAGCTGTTGCAGCTTCATATTTTCTTCCCGTGAATTTGAGACGTCAAGTTTCGTCCTCCGTCCTCATCAGTCAGTCTGAACAGGAGACGTGATTGTTGGCAAAGCTTCACGTCCTGCAGCGTGGACAGACGCTCTGCTCGGGTTGAACTCGGCAGGTCATGTGACGTGTGGTCAAAGGAGGGAAAGAGACAAGAGGTGGAGCCATTGATCACACATTCTCTCCTGGAAGACATAAATATTGTTGACTGTCCTTTCTCACCTCCACACAGTCGACCAATCACTGAGTGAGGTGGGTGTGATGTCACATCAGTTTCAGGAAGTCACAGAAATGATCGGGCGGGGGAGGTTTCCAGTTAGCGTGGCGGTCAGCTGTGGAGCTACATTCACCTGCTTCCAGGCGTCTGAAGCACCGCACACATCTCTGCACAGGTGTGTTGTCAGTCAGCCAATCAGAGCTTTGCAGACAGAATAAAGTCTTTCCCACAAAGTTAGCATGCTAACAGCTACAGCCACAACACAGTGACAGAATGAAGAAGAACTCTTAAATGAAGACTGATGAAGATGAACTGTTGCTAACAGCCTCCAGCAGAGCTTCAGTCTCCATGACAACACAAACGTGACGAGTGATCCGCGTGAAGCTTCAGTCACTGAAAGACGTCTGAAATCACTCAGATTAACTAAATATTCTCTTTATTTTCTGTCAGCTTGGTGTTTGGCTTGTGAACGGAACTGAAACTCTACCGGTGATCGAACTCAGTCGTAAAAGTCGGCCATGGCTATGTCATGGAGCACAAACATACTGTACCCCATGTTAACAGTTTGTATGTTTCCTTTGGTTTTTTGTGTGTGTTGGGCTCTGGTTATTTCCTGGACTAAATGGTCATCTTACATGTTTCTGTCTCTGAACAGATGATTTTTTTGCTAAGTTGTGAAATTATTCTGCATGTTTTATTTATTATTTTCCACACGCTCTGGGATGTAAAACACTTGATGGCCGCAACTATTTGCTGGATTCATAGTCCTCGAGTGTAATTAGGGCTTGTTTCTGGAGGTTTTATTCTAATGAAATTGTTATTAATTTATCACTTTACTTTGAAATTTAAAAATCAAAAGAAACTGCATGAAAACCTCATAAAATCTCTCAGTAATCTAAAATTAAAGTTCGATTTAAGTTTTGAGAGAATTATTGAGCCACTGCTTTTAATTTTTTCCTCTTCTCGAAAAAGTCTGTAAATCTGATCTGAGATCTGTCTGTGGCTCTTTGCTTTCTTGGGTTTACGCTAATTTAGCTTTTTACCTGGGCCGTGTCTATATCTTGGATGAGATGAACTGTAATTTGTCTTACACTATGAATTTTTTGTGATTTATTTGCGTTCTTACTGATGACACCAAACAAAGTGAAACTGACAGCGGCTGTTCAGCGACTCTGTTGGGCCGGGTCTACTTCCTGCTTCAAACAACAGATCTCATTGTTTTGACTGTAAATCTGCTTCTGTTCTGTGATTTTGTAAAAATTAAGTTAAACATGTTACAGGAAATGAAAGTCAAGCATTTCCTGTCTCCTCTGCCTTTGTTTCTTCTCTTAGACTCTGACTACATCCTGGATTGAATGTCTGCCTCAGACTATATCCTGGACATTGCCTATAGCAGACTGTGTTTTATGTTGTAACTGCCTGTATATTTCTGCTTTATTTTTGTTTCTACACTGCAGGAAAGTCAACGCTTCAGTCTGATGTTAAGACTTTAAAATCTGTAAATGTGTGAGAAAAACTCGACTTGTTTTCAGTGCAGCTTCATTTGTTCATGGGCTAAAGAGGGAAGAAGAGTCTCATGTAGCTCCTGTTCAACCTAAAATCCTTTAAAACCAACTTTACTGATTGTAACGATGCACAAAATATCAGAAATATTAACTGGAGACATCAGATTGAACAAGATAAATCTCATTTAAAATATTTCAACATCAGAAAAGGAATCTAAAAAAAAATATTAATAATAATAAAGGAGTCCAGGAGGCGGTCGAGCTTCACTGAAAACACACTGAAGCGTTTCCTCGCTCACTGGTGAAGAGTCGGCACAGGACAGACTGAGCGGGATCAGTCTATGTGCTGGGCAGCCGCTCGGCCTGTTGCTTTGGTTTGTAATGTTTAAATCTGTATATACACGCTGTGATATGACTTCTAACTGTATGAAGAATCAACAGATCTATTTATGAGACTGATGATGATCATGACGCTAATTATTGTAACGAAAAAATATGATAAAATATCGTCTGGAGCCGATGACGTGTCTGTGGTTTCCTCTGCTCACTCACACATTTACCTGAACAAAATCTACCTGAACAGTGAACCTTGGAAAACAAGGTACGTGTTCAGGAAGTATTCAGATCCCTTCGGTTTTTGTTAAATGTTTGAAGAGAAAACTCTGCAGCATCATGTTGACAGAAGTTTCAGATCTTTTTGCTGTGGTACTTGAAACTCAGCTCAGGTGTCTCTCGATCGTCTCTGAGGTGTTTCTGCACCTGATTGGAGTCCACCTGTGGTCACTTCAACTGATTGGATGTGGTTTAGTCTAGAAGGTTTCACAGCTGATGCAAATCAGAGAAACTGAAGATCTGCCTTCAGAGCTCAGAGGACGGTGTCGCTCCAGTCTGAGACGAGTGGCTGTGATGGAAGTCCGTCCTCAGTCTCACAGCAAAGCGTCTCAGTGCTTCTGTCAGGATCGTTATTTCAGGTCTCTCTTGTCGTTATCAGGTGTTCCGTCTAAATGGAGGGAAAGTGAATTTAAACTCTTTTAGCTGCAGCATAACAACATGTGAAAAGGGTTCTGAACACTTTCTGTACATCTAAAAACTGTCAAATATTACCATTGAGTTTGGTGAGTGTTTGTAGCATCAGGTTGAAACACGGTTCAGTGCATCTTTGATGTCACAACCAAACTGTTTCCAGATCAGTTTGAGAGTTTCTGCTGTGCTGTACGGAGACCACTGAGGGTCACGTGGTTGAGCAAAAATACGGCAGTGGAAACACATTTAAAGTGTCGCTTAAGTACTGACATTCAGAAAGAGCAGGAAATTGTAATTCCTGTAAATTAATTCAGCATTTCACCATAAAAGCACAGACTAATAACTGGTGTCAGTAAAATAAATGAAGAAAAATATTTTACTTATATCTCAAAATACTTCTCAGCTGAACTTTACATTTAAATTGTTTTCATCAGAGTGTCTGATTTTATACTTTCTAAAGATTATTATTTTACCTTTTTTTTTTAAACAATTTCTACTCACAAAACTAAAATAAGCATCACATTTATTAATGATCCAGGAGGAAGAGGAGGAGGAGGAGGAGAGGAAGCATGGAGGAGAAAAGTCTCTTCAATTTAAAAAAACAATTTAAATGAAAACTTTTATCTCCTCAGTTTGTTTTTGTCATCACCTTTCTGTTGGGCTCGGTCTACATCCTGGACCACAAGTTTGAAGAGGAGGGATGGAGGGAGGAAAAGACACATTGAGCGAACACCTTAAATGAAGTTCAAACTTTCCAGCGAACTCAAATAATCTTGTTGAATGAAGTTTGGTTGTTTCATTCCAAACGGTTTTTTATTGGCTCAAAGAAAAGCAGAAGACCTGGGCTACATGGACTGCGACAGATGTAATTGGTTCATTCATCTTTCTTTGGCAACATTTGCATTAATTACATTAATTTGCTTGTCAATTACAGACAGTTTAAAAAGACAAAAATTAGTCTGGAGGGCTTGGTCTAATTCCTGGACTACAAGCTTGAAGAGGAGGGAGGGAAGGAAGACGTTAATCTCTTAGAATGAAGCTTCTTAGTGAAGTTGAATAAAGTTTTGGTTGGTTTGTTCTCTTTTAATCCCTGCAGGTGACAAAACATCAGCTCTGTGAATCTTGCTGACAAGCGGCAGACCCCGCCATCCTTCCCACAATCCTCTCTGTTATTGGGGGATGAAACTCTTCCTGCTCTCACTGAAGTTTGGTGATGGAGGTCGAGTTCTTGCCTCTCGGCGGGGAGCGACGCCTCGCTCCGTGCTAATTAGCTGTCCGGCACTTCCTGTCCCACAGAGAGAGACAGATTAGAGAGGTGACCGCTCGACGCTGACGCGGTCCGCCTTAACGAGATAGCGTCTGATTGGCCGGGCCGAGGGTTAATTGAAGGGGAGGAAGTGATGAGTTCTTTTAAATGTGCTTTTAATTAAAAGGAAACCTCAGAGGGAGGCTGAGTGTTCCGACAGCCGTCTGTCTGTCTGTCTGTCTGTCTGTCGGCCACCTGTCTGTCTGCTGCCTGTCTGTCTATTTTTTTTTATCTGGCTCATCACTAGCTTCACTTTATAACTTGAGTGTTTTTGTGCGCCACTTTTTAGCAGCTTCGCCTTGTTTGTTTTGTTTTTAAAGCTCAATCATCAGATACCCATGATGCATCACTAGTGTGAACGAGGTGCAGGTGTGCATGATGACGCGTTTGGTGCTCAAGAGATGAAAATGTGTTCTCAGTAGCAGTAGCCTTCAGATTTCAGTGGAGTTTCATGTTGTGTTTGTTGTCTCTGGTCATTTAGTTCACCCGATATTCACACAACAGTTATCTGTGTGTGTGTGTGTGTGTGTGTGTGTGTGTGTGTGTGTGTGTGTGTGCACTGACTGAAACTTTACGACAGTAAACCCTGGTTTGCAGTAGAGGTGCACATTCATTTGGGATTCCTGTAGGATGGGAATCTGTTTCACTGTTCATCATGTGCCCCTCCAGGTAAAAAGTCTCACATGTGACCTCAACGACTCCCAAGGTGTGAACGATCCTGCAAGAGGATCAAGACCTGGGACTCCCCACCACTCAGTTAGAACTGAAGGAGCCTCCTGCATGAGAGGAGTCTTCTAGAAGCTGAAGCAAGTGTAGCTGCCTTTTAAAGCCCTGAGGAGCACCAAGACCTGGATGAATGAGAGTCCTCCGGACATCTGTCCAGCTGTTAAACACGGACCCATCATGCTTTGGGTGGATCCTGCTAACAGAGCTGCTACCAGTCATCCTCTCTACACATCCAAGTGGCCAGAAAATTATCATTGATGTTGGATCTTTTGACATTCTGTGAAGGAAAACTGGCTCAGAGGTCCAGATAATGGACTTCAGCCTGCTGCTGGAGGAGCTGATCTCCTGTCAGTCACAACATGTATTCATATCAGGCCCCATTCCAACCTTAAGAAAAGGCATCAGACCTTTCAGCAGACTCCTGGCCCTCAATCAGAATGTCTCAATCGTGGAACTGTGTTTTGGAACTGTAAAGACCGCTTTAGGTTTGATGGGATACATCCAAACATCGCTGGTTGCAGACTGCTCAGCACCAACCTGCATCGTGCTCTCAGCTGCAACTAAACAGGAATACACATCGTAGCAATCACAGACCATCTGACACCTGTCTCAGTCACCTTAAATCTGCCAGTCTCCTGTCCACCACAGAATCACCTCTTGTCCTCTGAGACCTCAGTGCAGCCTTTGATACGATTAACCACGATATTGAATTGTCTTGAACAGTCGGTTGGTCTTTCTGACTGATGGAGGTTTAGTAAAACATTTGGCTGGTTGTGTGTTTCAGAATAAATCAGTCCGATGAAGACACACGAGGAGGTGAAAAGGACAAATTAAAGGAGAGAGGAGGAAAGAGTGAAAGGACAGAGAAATGAGAGGAGGGGTCAAAAGGAGGAGAGAGGAAAGAAGAGATGATAGGAAAGGAGAGAAGGGGTGAGGAGTGACGAGAGGAGAAATGAAATGAGACAGGAGGGATGAGAGGGGAGGCACAGGAAAGGGTGGCGGCGGGGTAAAGGCCAGGAGGTGAAGTGAAAGAAGAGATTCAAGGAGGGAGAAGAAGAGGTGATGAGACGAGGAGGAAAAGAGAGGGAAGAGAGAGTTAAACTGAGATGAGGAGAGGAGGTGAAACTGTAGCAGGCGGGAGGAGCAGCTTTGAGTGACAGAGAGAAATGAAGCTGCAGGAGGTGAAAGATGAGGAGGAGGAGGAGGAGAGGAAGAGTTTCTTACAAACAGCAGCCTGATGGTTCACCTGTTCCAACCAGAAGAGGAGATAACAAGACAGGCCTGTATTTAAAACCCCTTACTACATACTGCTGACAAACGCAGTACGCAGCGTGTACTACAGCACGCAGTGTGTACTCAGTGTGTACTACAGTACTCAGTGTGTACTTCATTACGGGTTGGAGCATTGTGTACTACAATATGCAGCATACTAATGTTTAGCAGTTATAATCTTTACATTAAACACATTATTGTGTTAGCATGCTAACATTAGCTAATTAGCAGTGAACATAAAGTACAGCTGAGTGATGGGAGCGTAGCAGAAACCATCAGGCGTCACGTGACGATTAATCCGATCAATGATTTGTCGGTTCAGATGAGACAAGATACCGAAGTGAAGAGACAAAAGACACACATCAGTGGGACATTTAGGGTTAGGGAGGGGGTCAGTGAAGGTCCTCACAAGTGCTGAAGGATGATGATGTAATAGGGCTGTCTAATCGCCCCGGGAAACCAGGGGGTTGCCACGGCGATCCCCACATGTCTGGCAGAGAGAGCGATGGAGAGAGTGGAGCTAGAAGTCGGGTTACAGAGTTTAAAAAATTCACGAGTTTTCTCCTGCAGCAGTCCGCTAAATATAGACTGTGTGTGTGTGGGTGTGTGTGTGTGTGTGTGTGATGACACAGTCCATCAGTTTGTTTTTGCATCAGAAACCAACATGTCTGACAACATGTCTGCTGAAAGAAAACACTTTTTACTGTCTAATATTCTTCTCCAGAGAGGACAGTGAACGTATCACCAAACAACACGCTGAATGGATCATGGAAGAGGACAGTGAACACATCACCTGAGAGGACAGTAAACACATCACCTGAGAAGACAGTAAACACATCACCTGATAGGACAGTAAACACGTCACCTGAGAAGACAGTAAACACATCACCTGAGAAGACAGTAAACACATCACCTGAGAGGACAGTAAACACATCATAGGAGAAGACAAGACGTTCACAAGCAGACTAGTTTGAACCTGCTGTTACCTGCAGCCCAGGTGGTTGCAGTCGTCACAGCGTGAAGCCTTCACGCTCAGCACGGGCACGCCACAGGGTTGTGTGCTCAGCCCAGCCCTCTTCACCCTGTTTACTCACGACTGTGCTGCCATCCACCCCACCAACACAGTCGTGAAGTTTGCGGACGACACTACAGTAGTGGGTCTCATCTCAGATAACAACGAGACCCACTACAGAGAGGAGATACACCAGCTCACCCAGTGGTGTTCAGCCAACAACCTGGTGCTGAACACAGGGAAAACCAAGGAGGTCATTGTGGACTTCAGGAGGTCCAGGAAGACGGATCACGCCCCCCTCCTCATGGACGGAGAAGTGGTGGAGCGTGTGGACAACATCATGTTCCTGGGTCTCCACATCACATCTGACCTCTCCTGGTCCATGAACACCTCCCGCCTGGTGAAGAAGGCACAACAAAGGCTCTTCTTCCTCAGGAAGCTGAAACGGGCTGGACTCTCCTCTCGGTTGCTCGTTAACTTCTACAGGGCCACAATTGAAAGCATCCTCTGCCTCAGTGTGACAGTGTGGTATGGCAGCTGCACGGCACAGGAGAGGAAACAACTGGCACGGGTGGTTAAAACTGCACAGGGCATCGTGGGCTGCCCCCTCCCTGACCTAGACTCTATATATGAAGGTCGGGTCAGAAAGAGGGCGAGATCCATCGCCACGGACCCCAGCCACCCGGGCCACAGACTGTTTGTACCGCTTCCATCAGGAAAGCGGTACAGGAACATCCGCACCACCACTAACAGACTGAGGGACAGCTTCTTCCCCAGAGCTGTTAGAGCTGTCACCCCCAGCAGCCCCTCACTGCAGTGAGAGACTGTGTGAACTGTGAACACTGCACACCGCACTTTACACCTACACCTACACCTCTACCTCCACCTGCACCTTCTGTGTACTTGACTTTTATGTACACACATATACTGTAATTATATACATTTTAGTATATCAGCACATTTCAGTTTCATTGGCATATTTTATTCTGTCGGAACATTTCACTGTGTATATTTTATATTTTATTCTGCTTGTATATTTTATTCTGTTTGCACATTTCACTTCCATATTTTATTGTTTATTGTTTAGTATATTTTGTTGCCTAAGTATATTTTCATTCTGTTATATTTTTAATTGCTTCACGAATATTTTTTTTTATTGCATGTTGGTTTATTTTATTTTATTGTAGTTATCTTAATTTTATTCACTCTTTCTAGTCTTATCTTTCTTACCATCTAACATGGGGGTTGCAATGAAAATTTCATTGACATGTGCAATGACAATAAAGACTCTTGAATCTTGAATCTTGAATCTTCAGTGTGTCCTCACCTGTCAGACAGCTCAGCATCATCACCTGCCATGATGGTGTCTCAGGATCTGAGGTTCTTGGGTGATGCAGGATGGACTTCTGCCTGTTCAGCCACTGAATTAGAAACACATGATTTCAAAGGTTTTTCTAATTAAAGGTTTTTTTTGTCCTCTTCATCCCCCTCTTGTTCCTCTTCCTCCTCAGGACGTCTTCTGCACTCTCTTATTGGACGTCATCAAGCTGAAATGAAAGTTGTTAGTTTGCTTCATGTTTTGATGTTTTTGTTAGATTTCATCACGTCATCATGAGTGTGAATCACTGAACTCCTCCAGGTGGATCAACAACACGCCGCTGGTGGAAAGGGTTTACATTAAACCCCCCCAGCAGCTGCAGAGTGAACACCTCCACCCAGCACCTGGCCTGGACGGTGTTTGTCGTCCTCCTCTTCCTCCTCTTCCTCCTCTCAATGCACAGCCTCCACTCAGCTGCTCTCGTTCGTGTTTATCTGACTGAAGGCAAACAGCCCGAGCTCAGCTTTACACTCACGGCCTTAAACAGACTTAACTTATAGCTGACTGTTCACACACACACACACACACACAGAGGCAGGGCAGCGGGCCCCCGGGGGCCTCGCTGTATTGATTGGACTCTCAGTGAGTGTAATGAGAGCCGCTGCGTTTGTTTTTAGCTTCAGAGTGGGAGGAGAGAGATGTGGCACTGCGGCAACACACACATGAATACACACAACAACACAAACATACACTCTGGTACAGGCGTGCACGTGCGCGCGCGCACACACACACACACACACACAGGAACAATGAGAGATGTCCGTGTCTTTATATAGACTCGCAGGGAGCAGTGTAGGAGGCTGTAATTGAGAAGAAACAGCCTGAGGTCTGATTGCAGCACCACTTCACACATCTTCTCTCTTTCTTCACGTCATTTATCTTCAGTTAATTTCTTTTCTGTCGATCCCGTCGCTTTGTTCTCTCCTTTCTTTCACTGTTTCTCTCCGTTTCGCCGGTTATTCGGGCAGTTTGTCTCTCTCTGCTGCTGTTCTGTTCTGATGATTGTGATGAAACACCGTTCACGCCTTCATGTTCCCGCAGGATGAATTCTAATAACTGAACGGTATTTACAGCTGCGCTGCGTCGCGTTCAAACAGCACAAACAGACGCACATCAGAGTCCACGCGGCGGTTTTCTTCAGCAGCTCTGAGAGAGAGTCTGGCCCGTTGTGTTCTGAGCTGGACTTCATCAGTTTCAGCGTGTTCGTAATGTTCATGAACTCTGGATTGATCCTCATCGGGAAATCGTCGTCTTCTCTGCAGGATGAAGGCGACAGCAATCGTTCCTCCTGCGAAAGATCGTGTTTGATTCAGAGTGTGAGAGGAGGCCCGGAGGCAAATCAGCACTGCTCCTCAATGGAGGAAGATTTCACCCATTTTAACAAGTGTAAAAAATATATCAATCAATATGAGGTCATAATGAGGTCAGTGTTGGTGTTGTGGCTGCATGTCACCAAGAAATCAATGTACAACCCTGATTCTAAAACAGTCTGAACGCTGTGTGAAACCAGAATCAGTCATTAACAATCAAACTTTTTCCTGAAGTGTTCCTGAGTCCAGGTATTAATCTCTTTATCCAATCACAAAGTGTTGAACCTCGCTCCATCCTCGCTGTGAACCACTGAGCCTTTCATTCATGATACTATCACCTGTTACCAATCATGTCTGACAACATGTCTGCTGAAAGAAAACACTTTTTACTGTCTAATATTCTTCTCCAGAGAGGACAGTGAACGTATCACCAAACAACACCCTGAATGCATCATGGAAGAGGACAGTAAACACATCACCAGAAAGCAACCCTAAACGCATCGCCAGAGAGTGAGAGCATTTGCAGAGAAGACCGTGAAAGCATCACCTGAGAGGACAGTAAACACATCACCTGAGAGGACATAAAACACATCACCTGAGAGGACAGTAAACACATCACCTGAGAAGACAGTAAACACATCATAGGAGAAGACAACACGTTCACAAGCAGACTAGTTTGAACCTGCTGTTACCTGCAGCCCAGGTGGTTGCAGTCGTCACAGTGTGAAGCCTTCAGTGTGTCCTCACCTGTCAGACAGCTCAGCATCATCACATCCTCGCTGTGAACCACTGAGCCTTTCATTCATGATACTATCACCTGTTACCAATCAACCTGTTCACCTGTGGAATGATCCAAACAGGTGTTTTTGGAGCGTTCCACATCTTTCCCAGTCTTTTGTTGCTCCTGTCACAACTTGTTTGAAACATGTTGCTGCCTCAGATTCAGAATAAGCAGAAATTTACAGAAATCAATGAAGCTGATGAGGTCAAACATTAAATATCTTGACTTTGTGCTGTTTTCAGGTGAGTTTCTGTCAGAAAGGATCAGCAGGTGATCTCATTCTGTTAACTGATGTTTGACAGAGCGTCACAACGTCTTTGGAATCAAAATTTTATGAGAAACACCGGTTCAAAAAAAGGTACACTACTGTATTTACAGTGTGATTTCAGAGGGGACCATGAACGCAGCACAGAGTCAGAGAACCAGGCTCCTCATTTGTGTAGCTCGAGCTAATGTGACAATGCTAATTTATAGATTTATTTTGTGTATTTATTTATTTATTCGGCTGATTTTAAACACATCGTGTGTAAAAACAGCTGCTGCAGCTAAAACTTAGCTTCTATGAGTGTGTTTTTTTTTTTTTTTAATCGTGTCGCTCCTTTCTGACTGTGGTGGAGCAGGTGAGACTCGGAGGTCTGTCGGTCTGTCAGTGGCTAATCGAAGCCACAGTCACAGAGCTGCTCGTGTCGGACATGAGCGACTTTTCTCCCTCTGCAGAGTCAGTGAACACACCGATGACTGTGCTGCATTCAAGGCAGAACAAGAAGCTTCGAGCTGACAGCTGGAGATAAACAGCAGGAGTGTGACTGCGACACACACACACACACACACACACACACTTGAGCTGCCACAGCACAGGTAACCACACAAAGTCAGACAGCCTGCAGTCCTCCCTTCTCACCTGCTGTTTGTTGGTGTGTGTGTGTGTGTGTGTGTGTGTCGTTCCCTCTTTTGTTGAGTGTGTTCAGACACCAGAACCGGACTGACCTGACGACCAGGTCACATGGTCACCTGCTGTCTGTCGACCTAGCCCTCCTCACCGCTCTCTCCCTCTCGCCGCTGTGTGATCTGATTGGCTTTAATGAGGCTTCATTGGTGCAGCGGGATCGTGTTTCCTTCCTGCTGGAACACACACACACACACACACACAGTGAAAGTGTGTCAAATCTGAGTGGAAACATCAGCTGATGTTCCTTCAGTGTGTCGATCATCAGACTGAATGAAACAATCTGAACGGGCTCGTGGGTCAGATCATCAGATCTTCAGGTCATCAGTCCGCTGGGCTCAGCTTGACGTGGATATTTTCCACAGCTGGAAACAGAAGGTGTTTCTGATTAATTCAACGTTATCAACTTCAGCCACAGAGCTCACAGTGCCGTCAGGTATTTACCTGGTTCACCTGGGAATATTTTATGTGTCGAGTCAAACTCAGTGTCTCACAGTAAACGTGATATTTATTTTACTGACGTTCTACAAACCTCATGTTTCAGGATGGCGGCGCGTGCAGACGCAGCGGCTTGTAGCTCCCGTGTTTTCCTCTGCCTCAGTGTGACAGTGTGGTATGGCAGCTGCACGGCACAGGAGAGGAAACAACTGGCACGGGTGGTTAAAACTGCACAGGGCATCGTGGGCCGCCCCCTTCCTGACCTAGACTCTAAATATGAAGGCCGGGTCAGGAAGAGGGTGAGATCCAGCGCCACGGACCCAAGCCATCCGGGCCACAGACTCAGGAAAGCGGTACAGGAACATCCGCACCACCACCAACATACTGAGGGACAGCTTCTTCCCCAGAGCTGTCAGAGCTATCACCCCCAGCAGCCCCCCACTGCAGTGAGAGACTGTGAGGACTGTGAACCACTGCACACCGCACTTTACACCTTCACCTTCACCTCCACCTGCACCTTCTATGTCCTTAACATTTAAGTACACACACATACTTAACTAGTTATATACATTTTAGTATATTGGTACATTTCATTGGAATATTTTATTTTATTGTTTAGTATATTTTCATTCTGGTATATTTTTAATTGCATTTACGAATATTTTTATTGCATATCTTGCATATCTTAATTTTATTTTAGAATCTTTTTTCTTATTATCTTGTTTCCAACCTGGGGGTTGCAATGCAAATTTCATTGACATGTCCTGCTCAATGACAATAAAGGAATCTTGAATCCCGAATGTTCAGACTCAAACCAGCAGTAATGCTAACTGCTAACTGCTAACAGCTGATAGATCTTCTTCCTCTGAGCCACAGAGCTCCATTAAAACACATCAGTGAGCCTCACACATGCTCCTTCATCACCATGAACACACACACATCTGACTCAGTCCCACACACACACACACACACACACACACACACACACGCACACACCGCCCTGCTGCCACAAACACTCACTACAGCATCAAATGTGGATTCATCCGCCGCTGGAAATAGTTCCAACAAATGCTCTATTTTGTCCTTGTTTGATAGAAACTGCAGTGAGCAGCTGTTTGAGGAAATGAAAGAAGCTTTTTAAACACTAGCTAAATATATTTGTGAGTTTTTAAAGTCCTTCTTCTTCTTCTTGTTCCTACAGTTGAATGTTTGAGCTTCACTGTGCAGAGTTAGTGAAGGTACATGAGGTTTATATACATCTCTGGATCTTTAAAGATTTACATCTTCAGCAGGAACCAATGAGCTTGGAGCTGAGAGCCACTGACAGGAAGTCAGACACTGACAGGTTGTTGGTTTGGATCCAAACATGTGTGGAGGTTACTTTCAGCTCTGCAGACGTGTATTTATCCATCATTATCACTATTTATCTGTCCTGCATCAGGACAGCAGACAGCTGGTTCTTGAACACAACACGCTGATGCCAAACGAGAGTTTAGTAAAACAAAACAGTGCGAGCTCCAGCTGGCAGGCGGGACTGCTCGTCGACACGTCTGACAGCTGAACACAATCTGAATCTGGGGATGAAGCCAGAGCTCAGCAGCACAGAGACAGACCGTCGGCTCAGCGTGTCACCGACTGATCCACAGGTAGATAAGGCCGACAGGTAGACTGACGGACACGCGCTGAACATAATGAAGCTGCCTGCGGCGAAAGAAACGCTGGCCCTGAACGCCTCGCAGAGACAGCCGCAGCTGAACAGAGACGAGTTCGCTGATGACACCCAGACAGGAAGAGACAAAGAAGAAGAAGAGCTCGGCTCACGATGAGTGAATCAGGACCGCAGACGAGAACCAGACAACCGCTGGGTCACATGTTGGAGGAAAACCAGGAGGGACGACACAGCCGAGATGAAATCTCATTTATCACATTTTCACGGTTATTCCCAAGAGAATCTTGGGAATCTTATAGTTTATGTGCATTGATGTGGAAGATTTCAGCATGTTTTCATGTTTATATCCAGTAAGAGGTACTCAGATACTTCAGTAAATGTACTAATACGCACTGCGAGTGTGTGTTTCTCCATCATATCTGATGTTTGTGGATTAATATTCCTGCTGCAGATGTTTCAGGTTGAGCTCATTTGAACTACTTTATATCCTGTTGGCTGGTTTAATCTACAGCGATGCATCATATTCTATAAGATCATCATATGTTTGTCCTGTGAGAACCTCGTATCTCAGAAAAACAGCCTGTTTTCAGCTTTGTGACGATGCATTTTCAGCTGATCCAAGAGGCTTTTTAAACAGTTTATTTAGCTGAAGAAGGATGAGAATTTTCTCAAGACATGAAGGAAAACTTCATCCTTCAGGACGACAGGTGTCTTTTCTACCTGTCCGTACAGGTAATCCACAGACAGACAGACTGGATCAGGTTACATCAGGAAAGAACAGACAGACAGTGGTATGAACAGGTCGAGAGTGCAGAGAGGAGAGATGGACAGGTGAGGCGACAGGTGAGAGCCAACACACACACACACACACACACACACACACACGATCATGTGGCTGTGGTGTGTGACAGTTAAGTCTGGTACAAAGAGAGGATCAGCAGGGCAGACAAGCAGAACCACAGACAGCATCAGGTTTCAACAGGACCCCAAACTTTCCACTAACAGAGAGACAGACAGACAGACAGGCAGGCAGACAGACAGACAGACAGACAGACAGACAGACAGACAGACAGGCAGGCAGGCAGACAGGCAGGCAGGCAGGCAGACAGACAGACAGATCAGTGTGTCTTTGTCTGAACTGGGCGTGGTTCACCTGCTGCCAGCCCACCTGCTCACCTGCGGCTCATCAAGCAATCAGCGCTCAGCGTACACAAACCCTGGTCCTTCACTCCAGTCTTCACAGGTACTCAGCTGTCTGGAGTGGTCCTCTGTCTCAGCTCCTCCTCCTCCTCCTCCTCCTCCTCCTCCTTTCATTTTGAATTAACACACACGCTCAGTAAACCTTGTACATGCTGCTTCAAAGCTGCGTTCAACAACACTCGTGCTAATGAAGCTACTTTGAATTTGAAAATCAAAATAAACCTTCCTGTCAAAGTTCACTGACTTGATTTTAGTCACTTTGTTTGAAACATCTGCAGAATCAAATCTCGGCACATCCCATCATCTAATTGGCCGTCCCTAAAGAACATGTCATCCCCTGGGACCGCAGCCGAGCGCGTGATTGGCTGCAGCTGCAAAACTCGTTTCACATTTATATTTTTTATATCATCTAAGAATATATGATGTGTTTTATATTCAGGTTTTTATGTAACCTTCACTTTTCTGCACTCTCTCATTCATCCCTGATTCTCGTCTTTGTGTGTGTGTGTGTGTGTGTGTGTGTGTGTTTGGATGCATAAAGCTGCCTCACAGAAATATAGCTGAAATAAAAACAGGAGAGAGAGTAGTGATCACTGCTCACTCACTTCTTCGTCTATTACATTCTTCCTCTGTATCTCATCCCTCCTCCTGCTCCTCCTCTTCCTCTCTATCAGCTGGTACATCATTAACCTGACAGACCAATAATTACTTCTTTTCTTCTTCTACTGTCCAGTTCCGTGAAGTCCGCATTACCTGTCTGTCTGTTGTCTGTCTGTCGTTTCCTTTGAGCTCTAATTATTTCCTCCTCCGCTGAAGCCACCGTCCACGTCTCTTATCTTCACCTCTGTGTCTTTTCACTCTCTCAGTTCATTATATCACAGCTGCTTTACCTTCAGTTCATCACGCACACACACACACACACACACACACACACACTTCTTCTTCAGAGAAAGTTTATTTTCCTGCTTCACTCTGTTTTATGTGTTCTGCTTCTTTATTTTACTGTTTGTATCTTGTTAACCGTATTTTTGTGTTTCCTACAATTCTTTCGGTGCAATTCAAATAAAGTTTATTATTTTTGTATTTTATTTTTATCTCATTCTGTCCATCCACTAATGATTGAATGAACTAATTCTTCAGATGTTCATGCTTCTTCAGCCTTTTTCTCCATTGTGTTTTTATATCCTGGCAGGTAGAAAAAGACGTAATATGTTAAAATACTGCAGCCTGAAGGCCTGATGGTTTTCAGCTCTGAATGAAAACAAGGACCAAACAAATCACACACAGTCAGCAGGTCACTGAAAGTAATTAATGCAAAACTGAGGAACAATTAAACCCGTTTGTCTCTGTGGACACAACATCACAACAACAGTCTGACGGTCAATGAATAAATACATTCAGCCACAGCGAGACAGACACAGAGCACAGAGGCAGACAGACAGGTAGAGAGACAGACAGACAGAGAGCTGAGAGAGACAGAGAGACAGACAGACAGAGAGCTGAGAGAGACAGAGAGCTGAGAGAGACAGAGAGACAGACAGGTAGAGAGACAGACAGACAGAGAGCTGAGAGAGACAGAGAGACAGACAGGTAGAGAGCTGAGAGAGACAGAGAGACAGACAGGTAGAGAGACAGACAGACAGAGAGCTGAGAGAGACAGACAGGTAGAGAGACAGAGAGACAGAGAGAGACAGAGAGAGAGAGAGAGAGAGAGCTGAGAGAGACAGAGAGACAGACAGGTAGAGAAACAGACAGACAGACAGGTAGAGAGAGACAGAGAGAGACAGACAGACAAGCACTAGAGGCTGCAGCCTAACAATAAATGTAAATGTGGGACAGACAGACTGAACATTGTTATTTTTCTGGTGAGGACGAGCTGTTTGTTTGACAGTTATTAAACCACAAGTGAATGAGATATACCTCCCCCCCCCAGATTCTTTGACTTCAGGCCAAGACCACCACACCAGCATCAGTTTGCAGTCCACAGAGCAGGAAACGTGTTCCTTCAACCCTGTCATGTGAGCACATGTACTGAACATACAGTGTGTGTGTGTGTGTGTGTGTGTGTGTGTGTGTGTGTGTGTGTGTGTGCGTGTGTGTGTGTGTGTGTGTTTGTGTGTAACAGTAGCTGGTCAGACAGGAAGGATGGCGTTGTGTGTCTCGTGCAGCTGCAGTCTGATCCTGAGGACAGCATTTAATTATAGAACAAGCATGTCAAGATGATATCTGCTTCTGTCTGGAGACCAGCTCAGAGTGTGTGTGTGTGTGTGTGTGTGTGTGTGTGTGCACTGACTTTATTCACCATAGATTCTGATGATCTGATATTGAATTTCTAGACACTTCGTTTGTCCTGAATTAAAAGTAGCTCAGAGTCAAAGACTACAACAAGACTGCTGTTCTGGTCTCTCGATTGTATCTCTGTGATATATAACCTCTATAACTCTACTCTATAATATTTAGACTGCTACAGTGATTCATAATCAACTCAAAGTAAGAGAAAAAAAATGAATAAGGGCATTAAATGTGCCAACTTATACTTATATTTCTAACATGTCTCCGACAGTTGAATTTCTGACGGCATTAAAACAGGTGTAAAGGCTCCATAAATTACCTGGTTTGGACTCAGACGGACGCAATGTGGGGGAAAGTTCATGTGTACTCAAAACCAGGCAGGCAGATTGAAACAGGCAGAGGAAAAGGTCAGAAAGTAAAGGTGTACACACCTGAGATGAGCTGTGTTGTACTGCAGCACTCACGACGGGACGAGGGGACAGGTGAGCAGGTGAGCAGGTGAGCGGGGGAGGTCAGGTGTATATAATATAAACAATATTTTGCTGTACTTGTTTGTCGTTTTTGATAATGTCTGTGTGCTGGAGTCAGGACGTGGTTAGCCTAGCTTAGCATAAAGACTGGAAGCAGATGGAAACAGCTAGCCCGGCACAGCAGCTCCACACATACACATATTTCTACTTTAATCTGGTCTACAGCTTCATGATGTAGCTTTTCTACTTCTACTCCAGAGGCTGGCAGACGAGTTTCTCTGGGCCTTATTAGCTGGAAAACACAGCATGAAGCCTTCCACTGGTCCAAATACAACAAAAACTGACAACAAAACCACAGAAACTGAATATCTTCATATGTTTTCTCTAACTGTATATCCAAGTGTTCTTCAAAAATAGACAATTTATTATATTTATCGACATAAATATCTATATTTATATTCATGAAATGTAAATTATGGTGATCTGTATTCACATTTAAGGTATCTATACCTGTATTCTGGCTATATATATCAATATCAGAGACATTAACTATTTATCACTTCAAACTGTGTGTAATATCACAATTAATCATTGATCATTGATACAAGCTGATCTGCTGTATGGTCTGTTCAAGCGTCAGTCATCTGCAAACTCAGCCGTGATTGGTCTTCACATGGAGGAAGAAAAGGAGGCCCTTCTGTTCAACTCGCACTGTAATTAGCTTCTCTGGTTGCTAGGCTTCATTTGGCGGATCGTGATTGGTCATTTGAAACCTGAGACTCGTCAGAGTAACTGGAGAGAAGTTGACGCCAGGCTGTATGTTTCCGGAAGTTGTAGCAGGGAGAACGCAGAAAACATCTTTCTGTGGATTGTTATCAAGTTTTAGACTGAATATCTTCACTGCCGTGGATCTTCTGGACCTTTGTGGGTGTTTCCAGTGTTATTGATCTGTGGATCACTGAGAGATGGAATCGGTGAGTTGCCTCAATTCTAAAATCGGTTGTTTGTCTGCTGTTGGCCTGTATTGAGCCTCCTGTTGTGGTTGTATCGATCCACGTGAATCTAAGCTAACTATGTCAATGTCGGGATGAAAAGTACAGAATAATAAATTCTCCTACGGTCCACGGAAGGGCCGCTGGTTGGAGGCCTGTTGGAGGCCATTGGAGGGCTGTTGGAGGGTGTTGAAGGGCTGTTATAGGGCTGTTGGAGGCTGTTGGTGGCCTTGGAGGGCTGTTGGAGGGTGTTGAAGGGTTTTGGAGGGCTGTTGGAGGCCGCTGGAGGGTGTTGGTGGGCGTTGGAGGCCTATTGGAGGCTGTTGGAGGGCCGTTGGAGGCCTATTGGAGGCTGTTGGAAGGCAGTTGGAGGCCTGTTGGAGGCTGTTGAAGGCTGTTGAAGGGCTGTTGGAGGGTGTTGGAGGGTGTTGGAGGGCCGTTGGAGGCTGTTGGAGGGCTGTTGGAGGCTGTAGGAGGCCATTGGTGGGTGTTGAAGGGCGTTGGAGCCCTGTTGGTGGCCGTGGAGGGCCGTTGGAGGCCGTTGAAGGTGGTTGGGGGTGTTATCTTGTGAAAACTGGCAGGTGAACTTATCCATCGTCTGTGTTTCATTGACTCTTCCTGTAAAACATTGTGAAGCTGAGCGGTGAGTTGAACTTCACGACACTGTGCTGCTCCGAGCTGTCGAGCTGACAGGAAATCATTTACCAGCTGTTTGCTGTGCGACTTGACGCCAGCAGAACGAGATGCAGAACGCTTTGACTGACTTCATGTGTGTGCGTGTGTGTATGTGTGTGTGTATTTTAAGTACATTTTGCTGATAATGCTTGTACACGTGCAGTGGAGTATTTTCACACTGTGTATTAGTACTTATACTGAGGTAAAGGACCTGAATACTCACAGCTCTGTCAATACACACATGGCAGAGACCTGTTTCAGTGTTATTCAGTGTTTCAGGTCTGATGTGTATCTGCTGTAAGTTTTGTCTTCAGGATTGTCCAGATTGTCCGGAGAGCCTGAGGACAGACGACTGACTTGATTTTGTCTGTCCCTGTGAAGACCTGGAGTCTTAAGTGGGACAAGTTTCTACACAGCAAACACATGTAGTACATGAACGAGTGGGGGTGAATATGAATGAGTGTGTGTGTGGGAGAGGGGGAGAGGGTTGCGTGAGAAGAAAATGCCGACTTGCTCTCTCTAATGTAGCTCCACCAGCCGTTGACCTTCTCCTGTGTGTGTGTGTGTGTGTGTGTGTGTGTGCCAGCACGTGGGCGAGGATGTGCTTCTGTTTGACTGCGTGCTCATGCATTGCGCCGTGTATGTGTGCGCTCGTGTGGAGTTTCAGACCTTCGCGGCGAGGCCTTGTTTTCTGCTCCTCCAGTCTTTAAAGGTCTCTTTGAGGCTTCGCTCTTTGTTTGAAGGTCAAGGTCAGAAAACACAGAACACCAACGTCGAAGAACCGGACTCAAGAACCTCCTCTGAGAACATCAGTCGCATGAAGTCAATAAAAACTCCAACGCTGAAACATCCACCGTACCTGTTTTTAACTTCCAACGCTGTCAAACACACACCTCAGCAGGTTGTATATACTCATATATACACACACATAAACTGTGCAGAACCACCTACTGGATGTATACGAAATAATATTTAGATGACTCATTCAATATTATTGCAACACTTCACATTATTTGTATTATTTTTCACAATTTGCAGAAAAACGTATATATGAACATATCAAAATGTATGTGTAGATATAGATATGTATGTATGTATATATGTTTACGCACACACACACACACACAGAAAAACATCTTACCTTACAGCTACTCAAGTGTGTGATTTTTGGGAAATGATTGTCCACAGAGCATCTTTACTTGCTTACAGTTTATTCACAGTTTCAGAAATTTTGGGATGGCCAAGCCTGAGTATGCCACTGTGTACTCTGTCGTCTCTCGGGGTGTGTTTGCTGTCTGATGTCGGCGTGTCCCAGAGGGGCGGGCACTTTAAGACTCCTACCAGCTGAATGTTAGCAGCTTCTGCTTTCAGCATCAGCCTCACAGAGGTCCTCCTTCTTCATCCTCCTCCCGCTCATCGTAACACTTTCTCCCCTCTGATTCCTCTGTTTTTCTCCTCACCTCCTCCTCCTCTTCTCCTCCATCCTCTCCCTCTTTAAATTAATTTATGTCAATAGATCCAAACCCACCATTCCTCTCTTCCTCTTGCTCCCCAGCTCAGTTCCTCTGGTCTTTCTCCTCCCCCCCCCCCACCTCTACAGCCCTACCTCCTCTTTTTCCTTTCCTCCTGCCTTTAAATACATATAGACCTACATATAGTAAAACTCCTCTTCCTCCTCCG
The DNA here is from genome assembly GCF_017976325.1 of Chelmon rostratus. NCBI lineage: Eukaryota > Metazoa > Chordata > Actinopteri > Chaetodontiformes > Chaetodontidae > Chelmon > Chelmon rostratus. The sequence goes on along the minus strand of NC_055667.1, from coordinate 25,973,851 downwards.
CTCTTTCCTCTCCTTTCTACTTCTCTCAGTCGATAGACTCACTCTCTCTCCATCCATATCTTTTTACCCCTCTCCTCCCCTCTGCTCCCCTCTGCTCCCCCCTCTCCCACTCCATCTTTCAGCTTTTAAATGCAGAACTTTGTGTCTGAATTTGGCTCATTCTGTGTGAGTGTCTCATCCATCATGCATGAGTGTTAAATTATAAACTCTGGGTCACTGCGCCGCCCTCAGCTAACATCCTCTGCCTCCGAGAGAGAGACATAGACCCAGAAAGAAGGAGAGAGGGAGTTAACAGTAGATGGATATCAGGTCTCGATGTTATCTGGGAGCACGCTGAAGTTGTCCGTCCTCCTCGTACTGTCGTCCTGCACCTCCTCACGTCTCCATCTGCTGTTCAGAAGTTACAGTCGGAGCTCGCATCATTTCTTCTGAATCTGAATCTTCCCTCAGAGCTCCAGACGTCCTGAAACAATAGAGAGTTTTTTTTAGATATTAGATAGTATATTATAACTTGTGCACACAAGGTGAGATCAAAAAATATCTGAGGGTCAGTCAGAATCCTTTAATGGATCCACTTTGGTTTAACTTCTGTAACTATGTTCTACTGGCCGAGATGGAAAGTTGATTTTATTTATACAGCAGCTCTGCTTTTTAATGCATAAGCAAACACCCACTCGCTCAACGACAGGAAGCAAAAGCAACGACAGGATTCACCGATGTTCAGTCTGATCGAATCAGAGAGTTCAGAGCAGCTTCATCAGTCTTCATCAGTCGTTACTGACACCGTTCATAAGTTCACAGCAGACAAACAGCAGAAGACGTCTGTGAGTTAAACAGCTGCTAGAAAGTAAGTCCGGACATTTACTCAAGTACTGCACTTAAGATAAGAGATAAGATAAGATAAAACTTTATCCCCAGTCGGGGACATTTGGGCACTACAGCAGCATTGAAAGCAGTGGGAAGAAAAAAAAACAGCAGCAGAGATAGAGAGCATTAAAAAAAACAAAAAACAAAATACAAAATAAAAAGTTGACTATATATATATACATGAAGCGAAATGGAATTGACTATATAAAAGACAAATAAAATATGTAGAAAAACATATATATATAAGAAATTTGTAAAAAGTGTGTATTGCCCCAGGAGCTGTGGGAAAAAAAAAAAACAAGAACAAAGACAATGTGAGCTGCCTTCTGGTTAAAAGTAACAATAAATCATGTTACTACTATTGCACAGAAGAATAAAGTATACAAAACAGTAAATGATATGTAACATCGCACAGGAGTATGGATATGAAACAGTCAAACAGCATTAAAGGATAACTTTCGTTTTTTACAACCTGGACTTTATTTGTAGCGTTAAATACGACCATTTACTCACCCAGACAACTTTGTGTCATGTCTCGTCAGATTTGTTAAGTGTTTTTGTTCACGAGCTTCATGTCTTGTCTTACACTTCCTGTTTTATTGTGAAACCTAACTCTCCTCTCGTTTCAGGTCCCTTGACTTCCCGGTGTGTTTCCTGCCTGTCTGATTGTCTTCCCCGCCCTAATTGTCTCCACCTGTTCATTGTTACCTCGTGTATATATAGTCCGCGTCTCCCTTTGTCCTGTGCCAGATTGTCTCGTGCCATGTCTTTGTACCCAGCCGTGATTTATCCAGCATTCCTTGATCCTTGTCCTCCTGTTTTTTGCCTTGTGCTTTTTGTAGGTAAATCTTTGTTGAACAAGTTTTTCTAGTCTAGATTTGATTCATTTGTTACTTTGAATTCTTGCCATTTGAGCCCTTTTTGAGTTTTGAAATTACCTTCTAAATTATCCTTAGCGTCTTTTGTTCATACTTTGTTGCCATACATTGTATGTGCTGTGTTATTTATCCTGAGCGTCTTTTGTTAATAAATCAATTCTTTATTTTGTAACTTCGCTGATTGTGTCTGAGTCTTGCATTTGAGTCCTGAACCCTCGTGCCTCCGGGCCTTGTCCCGGCTTTTTTTTACTTCTTGTCCACAACAATTCAGAGGCAGATGTTTTTTATTCGATCATGTTCGTGAGCAGTTACTTCTTACTTTACTTTCTAGAGTCTATCTGAAGTCATTTAAATGAGCTCCACTTCACCAGCTGCAGTGTTAAAATCTGCAATTATAAACCAAGATATCATATATTTTATTCTACTGTTATAATGAGTGCTTTTACTTTAAGTATATTTTGAAGCTAATACTTTTGTGCTTTTACTAAAGTAAAAGTGTTTAGTGCACGACTCTGCCATGCGTTAAACATCATACTACTGACAGAGTATTTCTACACTGTGGTATTAGTACTTGGAGTTTTGTGACTCTGTTTGTTTTATATTCTATCAAATATCATCAGAACAGGTTCCAGTTTATTCATACACACGTCGATTTTAGGAAATACTATGTTTTCCTGACATAGTTGCCGGGATTGGACACCAGTCTTTATTCTAAGCTAGGCTAACTACATCCTGACTCTAGTTGTGCGCACAGAGACATGAGACAGATCTCACACAAAGGAAACACTGAACTGTTCTTTTACACATCAGGTCTCCCTCCCTCAGCATTTCTAATCATTGTGTTGGTTGCTGTTATTCTGGAAAACACAATAACCTTCAAATTTAATCATGATATATTTGCTGGATCACAGTTAAAGTATAACAGGCAGAAAATAGTGTTCAGCCTTGAATACATGAAGACGCTGTGTTACATAAGAGCTTTTGAACAAGTAACCTGAATGTGAAGCAGCAGCTCGACACTGAATCACACTGAGCCACCTGGCACTCAGGTGTAGCAGGGCACCGCTAAGCTAATCCAGGCTAACCTCTGCAGAACTATTTACACCTCTGCATGAATCATTCATGGGGAAGGAACTCTTGTAAATTAGACATGAAACAAACACTTAGCTGCTGGCTACATGCTACGTTAGCATGGCGTATTTGGGCCAGATCTACCGCAGAGGCAATTTATATTAGAGTTGGCATTATTTCTGAATAAAATCCTGCCCTCTGATTGGTTGAAACTCATTTGACTCGTTGGAGATGGAGCAGCTCAGTGTTTGTGTGTGAGCAGGTCTTTGCAGCCTCACTGCTGCTCTTTAAATGTCCAGAGTGAGATGAGCTCCACTTCATACATCATCATTACATTATACACATCAACACAGTCAGCGAGTTTATTAGTTTTTCTCTCTCGAGGCTTCAGACCAGACTATTAGACAGCGAGGACGAGGGCGATATTGGAGATGGAGATTGTGGTTCAACAGGGATGACGGCGCGGCGGCTTGAAGTGTTTGTGGATGAGATGAGTTTTTAACTTATGACTGATGACTGACTCTTCTGTTTGGGAGGAAAATGGAGAGCGGGTGGCGTGATGACAGAGATGCTGCGAGGAAGAAAGAGCCAAACGATCTCCCTGAAAATACGATTTGGTGTTTTGTCCAATGGCTTAAAGACAGTGTTCGCTCGCTGCTGTTCAGACCGGCTGAAGGAGTCAGATTCGTGAAGAATCTGATGGACGAATGTTTAATTGAAACTGTGCTGCAGCAGGTGTTTCACTCACAGCAGACAGGAAGCCACAAAGACCCTTTCACACCTGAGGGTCTGAACAGAAGCTCTCTGAGACACGTGATCCTGTTTTAGTTTCACGTTGGAGTTACGTGAGCGGACTGAAGAACTTCACATGACACACCACCTTCCTGGGCTGCGTCTCGCTGTTCTGGACGCTGATTGGTTTGCAGACGGGTGTGTGTCTGGTGTGGGCGCTGCCTTCTAGCACTGTTTCAGTGAATGGAGAAAAATTCATTGAACAGACCAGTTTGAATTCATCAGTTGAACGTCTTCGTCCTCAAACTGAAAAGTCCGAAAATCCAGAAAGACCCATAATCAAGCTTTTCTATGAACTGTGTGGACTTATTGTCCCTTTAGCCACCAAGCTATCTGTCTCTGTAATGGCTTATGACTGACTGGCTGCATGTTTCTGTCTGGATAGCATGTTAGCCGTTAGCTCACCAGCTACAGTAGTTCACTGTCGCTGCTCTCGCCCTGTGAGTCGTCACTATGTCACCAAGGAACCATTTTTTGCGCAGATGCATAAATTAACTTTGCAAAATGCAGTCCCCCGTCCAGCCCACAGCTGCATCAGCTGTCCACATACTTATGGCCATGTTTGCTTTCTTTTATTACCCAAATGATGTGACTACAACAGTAATAATGACATCTACAAGAACTGACATATAAGCAGAATAAGAAGACAAGCTGATTGAGGACAGCTTTGTGTCAGCGTCCTTGACATCCAGTGTGAGAATATTCACACACCTCATTTTGGACGGACTTATTCAGGTGGGACGGCGATGGTGTGCACAGTGTTTTAACCTGAGTGGCTGACAGGAAGTGACTCTGACGTCCACCTGCAGAGGACAAGTCAGAGGTGGTGTCGAGGTGAAGGAGGTGGGGGAGGACGCTGAAGGAGCTGGTCTCTGTTTGCAGACAAAGATTCTGTAAGCTTCATCTTTAATACAAATAATATATAATTATTTGTTTGTTGATTCGATTTCTACATAATCAACAAACAAACGCTGATGTCTTATTATATAATATTGTATTAAGATAAAACTTGATGCTCCAACAGGGAAATCCATAACATTCACATTCACAAGCAGCAACAAACACATTAATGCATCAATAATTATAATACAATATTATGAGATGTGTTATGAGTACTTTTACTTTTGGTCCTGTAAGTATATGTGATTGTTGTACTTAAAGCAGTGACCTGAGTGCTTCCTGCAGCAGTGGTGAAGGTGAGCTGGAGCTGTCAGTTAACTGGTTGTGTGTCCTGAATGTTGGACTCTGATCTCTCTGTGAACTCTGAGGACGTCTGGGAGTTCCCTGTTTGTCTGGGAAATGTCAGTCCACTCAGCACTGCTGCTGCCTATATATAGACTACACACACACGCACACACACACACATGCACACACCCCGGAGGGAATATCATCATTCATGTGTGTGTCTTAGTCTCTCCTCCTTTTCCTTCTCTGGATTCCTCCTGTTTTCATTTGCTGTCCTCCCTCTCCTCGTTCGTTCCTCCCAGACTGCACTGGGCCGCTCTGAATTATTAATGAGGTCACACACACACACACACGCGCACGCACACACACACACACACAGCCAGAGTGTGTCTCCTCTTACGATCAATATGTCCACAAAAAGCCTTCCTCTGGCCGTCCCTCCTCTTCTTCTCTCTTGCTTCTCTTCTTTACTCTAGAAACACCACCAAAATAGAATGAATATCTGTTCTGTTCTGTTCTGTTCTGCTCTGCTCTGCTCTGTTCTGTTCTATTCTATTCTATTCTATTCTATTCTATTTATTCTACTCAATTTATTCTGTTCTGTTCTGTTTTATTCTATTCTGTTCTGTTCTGTTCTGTGTGTGTAGCATTAATTTGTTCCTCTTGGCTCAGTGTTATTAGAGGAATATTTCAGCATTTTGGGAAATCTGTCTGTTTCTGTCTGTCTGTCTGTCTATATAATATATTCACATCAGTGATTCAATACAAAGTAAAGTCCTGAATATATACTTAGGCTTACACAGACAAACACACACATATATATACCAAATAAAGTATAAGTATATAGTAAAATTATTATTAAATGTACTAAATGTACTAAAAATATCAAACTTAAAGCTCCACATTATGCAGAATGGTTAATTTCCCACTGTTATCACAGAATATTATAGAATCACTGGTGAAAACACGTGATTTGATTTGTCAAACAGAGGCGAGAATCACAGTTTGCTGCACTTAAAGTAACTGGAAACACTTTGAGGCAAAATCCTATAAAACAGCCTCTGATTTTAAAGCCCCAAACCCCACTGTTCCTGAACTGAACTCACCTGTGCTCTGTTTTAACACAGGTGGGCCTAATATCTAAACTCAGCGTTCATTACAGACTTGACAGCATATCAAGAGAGAAGTTTTTGCTGACTCTCCTGTTGTGCTGAGCGATCTCCCTCGCTGGCCTCCAGCCAGTCAGACGCTTTTGTTTGCTGAAGGCTGAAGGAGGAGGGAGAATTCAGGCTGGATCCCGATCAGAGACTGTTATTTTATTCTGAAAATCAACTCAAACAGGAAACAGAATGAATGAAGAATGTTTGTCCTTATAATCTCTTTCCTGGTTGGTCAGAAACTGAAGCTAATCTCTCTTTTGACGTGTGTGTGTGTGTGTGTGTGTGTGTGTGTGTGTGTGTGTGTGTGTGTGTGTGTTTGTTAAGTTTACCTGGCGGGATTCAGGAGTAATGAGGACTTAAACTGTCCCCTGAGTCCAAATGCCCCGCTCACTACCTGATTAACCATTGATTTTTCCACTGCTGAATGTGTGTGTGCGTGTGTGTGTTTCCCATCTCACAGCTCAATCTTCAAGGGAAGAAAAGATTGACAGAAAGACTTAAAGCAGGAAAGAAAGAAGTGAAGTGAAAACAAGAAGAGACTCATAAATCATCACGTCATCAATCAGCTGTTCATTCATCTGCTTCAGGCCTGGAGGCTAAATCTGATTTAAGATTTGAGAAAAAAAACATCACCAGCATTTAAAACATTTAAAACAGCAAATGGACTACAACTACTTCCTGTCCAGTGAAAACCACGTATCTCCAGATGTGCTGAATGTTTGTGATAAACTGAAGAATGAAGTTTTCCTTCATGTCTTGAGAAAATTCTCCTTCTTCAGCTAAATAAACTGTTTAAAAAGCCTCTTGGATCAGCTGGAAAATTAATTGTCACAAAGCTGAAAACAGGCTGTTTTTCTGAGATACGAGGTTCTCACAGGACAAACATATGATGATCTTATAGAATATGATGCATCGCTGCAAATTAAACCAGCTGACAGGATATAAAGTAGTTCAAATGAGCTCAACCTGAAACATCTACAGCAGGAATATTAATCCACAAACATCAGAGATGATGAGAAACACTGACAGCAACATTTTACTGATACACCAACACTTTGACTTGAAGTACTTTAAGTACATGATGCTGATAATACTTTTACTTCAGTAAGGATTTCAATGCAGGACTTTAACTTGTAGTGAGTACATCACAGTGTGTATTAGTACTTTTTCTAAGCAGCAGATCTTTTATTGATCTTTGATTTTATTGATATTTTATTATTATGTATATAATTTTTTACTGCTTGTTATTTCGATATTTTATGATATATAGTTGTTCTTACAGTCACGGCACACTTTATCCTCACTGCCATTTACTTTTGATATTCTTATTTTGATATTCATTTGCATTTAATATTCTTTTTTGTGCAATACTTTTTACTACTGTTTACTAATTGGCTATTTTACTATTATTGTTATGTATATAATCTTTTTACTGCTCACTATTTTTATATTTTTATTATGTATAGTTTGTTCTTTATAGTCTTATTTTCACTTATTTCACTGTGTGTAATGCTGCTGCTGCACTGCAATTTCCCAGCTTGGGATAAATAAAGTCTATCTATCTATCTATCTATCTATCTATCTATCTATCTATCTATCTATCTCACATTCAGACTGTTGGTGGTGGAACTGTGGTTCTGTGTGTGTGAAACTCGTCCTTCATCGTTTCTGGATGGAAACCCTGCGACGAAGCTCTTTGCTGGGGAGTCAGAGAAACGCGGGGACGGCAGAGATGGGGAAGCACGAACGAAGCCTGAGGGCGAGTCGAGCAGATCATGATCAGCAGGCTGGTTGAAGAAGACGTACAGGAAGAAGAGAAGAAGGGAAATAAAAGCAGAATGAGGAGACGCGGTTTTCATTCATTCAAGAAGAACTGAAGCGTCACGATAACACGTTTTCAACGCACCAACATTAAACTTTGATGCGCTGCCCAGCTGCTGTGTGTGTGTGTGTGTGTGTGTGTGTGTGTGATGACAATCTAAACGACAGTCCGACAGCTGACCAACGTTTCTTTACATCCATTATTAATAATTAACTATATGTGTGTGTGTGTGTGTGTGTGTGTGTGTGCCTGTGCAGTCTTATCAAGGGACCAGGCCTGTAGTGTATGTATGTGTGTGTGCGTGTTTGAGTGTGTGTACATGCTTGTGTGTGTTTGTGGGCAGTCTTTAGCATGGGACGAGGCCTGTATGTGAATGTGTGTGTGTGTGTGTGTGTGTGTGTGTGCGCAGTGTCTATCATGGGACATGGCCTGTAGAGTATGTGTGTGCGTGTGTATGTATGTGTGTGTGTGTGTATGTCTGTGTGTGTGTATGTCTGTGTGTGTGTGTGTATGTCTGTGTGTGTGTGCGTGTGTGTGTGTGTATACACATGCTGAACGTGTACCTTGAGGCGTCTCTGAGTGTTTTCTACATGTTGTTCATGCTCACGTTGATAAAATCTTTATTTTTCTGTTTTCCTGCACATCAGCTAAGAGGGAAACATACTGAAGATGTTTGATGAATAATGAATGAATGGATGGATGAATGGATGAATGAATGGATGGATGAATGGATGGATGGATGAAGGGTGAATGAATGGATGAATGACTGGATGAATGGATGGATGGATGGATGGATGGATGGATGAATGGATGGATGGATGGATGAATGAATTGATGAATGGATGAATGAATGGATGGATGGATGAATGAATGGATGGATGAATGGATGGATGGATGAAAGAATTGATGGATGGATGAATGGTGAATGAATGGATGGATGGATGGATGAATGACTGGATGAATGACTGGATGGATGAATGGATGATAGATGAATGAATTGATGGATGGATGAATGAATGGATGAATTAATTGATGGATGGATGAATGGATGAATGAATTGATGAATGGATGAATTAATTGATGGATGGATGAATGGATGGATGAATTGATGAATGGATTGATGAATGGATGAATTAATTGATGGATGGATGAATGGATGAAAGGCAGTTGTCATTAACGACTCGTGTTGATGCAAATAAAACACTGACAGTTTATTAAATGTGAATGTTTGCACAGCCTTTGAGGTTTAGCTGCAGTATTGACTTCATGCATAAATGCTAACAGCTAACCAATTCATGCTAACTGCCCACTTGTAGGCTGGTAAAAAACAAAGCTAAGTGCTAAACAACGTTAGCAGGACTCAGTTCTGGCTAGTTTACAAAATGCTAACTGATCAGTTATTGGCTGATCACATTCATCTCAGTTCCTAACCGCTAACCACCGTTAGCCGTGAGTCTTACACTGGTCTGAAAATGAATAAAACCTCAAATATCAACCCTGAAGTGGAGACCAAGACTCGTCCATAGACTTCCTGCTATCTGCCAGTTATTATTGGGCTGATTACAAGATGCTAACCGCTAACTGAGACAGTAAACTGTCCAAAAAATTAAACAACAATCAAAACGAGAAGGTCACGAAGTTTGAAACAAAGATTCACTAAAGCTACCAAACTGCTTCACAACGTTAACCACGTGGTAGGAAGGTTTTCTGGCGGCTATCTCACTCAGAGCATCATTATTTTCTATCGGCACAGTTGTCATGACGACAGAAACACCAGTATACTTCTTATTAGCATTTAGCTTATTAGCAGACGTGAAGGAACACTTTCCCTCTTTCAGTCTGAATCTCACGGAAAAACAAACAGCACCGCCGTTTGCTGCTGGAACATTTAGCCGCTTGTTGTCGAGCTTCAGTTTGCTGTTTAAATGTTTCAGTGAGCAGCTCCAGTGTCCAGCTGTGTGTGTGTGTGTGTGTGTGTGTGTGTGTTAGCAGTGGTTTGTCTCACTAAGTGGTCGAGCTGATTGTGTTTCCTTCACGTCTCTGAGGGAACAAATGAAACCTGACCTCAAACACGGTTCACAGACGCAAATTAAAACTTAATTCTCTTGCCTGCAGTTTAAACGTGATAAAATACTGTTTGATAATATAAATCATGAGGTTACTGCTGATGATGTTTGAACAGACCGGAGCGACAAGCAGCAGCCGCTAGATAAAATATCAGAACAGTACTTTATTCTTTATTTTTTATTCTGGGAATAAAATAAGAATAGTAGTAATAATAATAATAATAAATCAAATTTCACAAAGAAAACAACACCATCAACATGCAAAAGTAATTTTAATGATAGTTGTTATGAGAACAAACTCAAGTATGAATTAAGTGCGTACTTGTGAATGTAATTTTGAAATGTGTATTTTGTCATTGTATTTTTATGTAATGTGTACTTCCATGTTTGTAAAGTGTACTTCCATGTTGTTTTATTAGGCAACTAACATTCTGCCCAAGGACTACAGTTGCAAATTAGCTAATTAGCTATAAACTGGCACATTTACAGCAATGTTCATCAATGTGCACTGTCCTAAATAAATAAAAAAAAAAGAAAGAAAGTTTTTGTAAGAAATAAGTCATCATGGTGGAAATCAAGTCAAAATCTACATGAGAAACATGCTTTGTTTTGTTAGAATAAAGAAAGAGGAAGTTTGTGATATTTGCAGAAAAAACGTGTTTCATAATTTTTTTCATAATTTCTAACAAATTAATTTTATTTTTAAAAAGTTGCAGATGAAGTGATTTTATGAGGAAAAACAAAAAACAAAAAAAAAAACCAGTCAGTATGATTTGATTTAATGTTACGAGACTCAACGTGAAAGCAAAGGTTCGATTTTGGAAGAATAAAGAAAGTTTTTAAGGTTTTATTTAAAAAAAGCTATTTTACAATAAATGAAGAATAATGAATAATTATGAATCATGTGTTTTATTTTTAGTTGAACAAAGTTATTATCAGAACGAAACTTTCAGTTTATGAGAACAAAGTTTTCTGGGGATAAATTTGTAATTTCACAAAAATAATTCAGTGAGAGAGAAGTGTTAATAATCAGTCATATAATAATCAATAATGTTTTCTGGCTGTCAATGCAACTTTCTGAATTTTACTCTCATTTTGTTTCAAATGTGTTTTACCAGAAGGATCTCCTGAGATCAGATCTTTGTGTGACGAAGAGCAGTTTGTAAAGTAAAGATAGTTTCAGATCACTGATACCAGATCAGTTTGTATTTCACTGCTTTGTTGCATCATCAGACAGTACTCCTCCTCTCCCTCCTCTCCTCTCCCAACATGAAACTCCCATCAGTCTGTTTAATGTGGAGCAGTGTGTGTGTGTGTGTGTGTGTGTGTGTGTGGAGAAATGGGAGGGACACGAGGGAGTGAGGAGGAAGAGGGTGACAAATGACAACGAACAGAGAGAAGAGAGAGAGAGAGAGGGAAAAAAAGCGAGACGTAGGGGAGGGTCGAGCAAGCAAATGGGAGGTGGAGCCAGAGAGTGAGCGAGCGAGTGTGTGTGTGTGTGAGAGAGAGAGAGGGAGAGGAGGGATGACAGGAGATGTGGTTGTTGCCGCGGCAGCAGAGCAGGACAGATCTGAGACAGTAAAACAACACTCCTCCTCCTCTTCCTCCTCCTTCTTCTTTTTTATTATTCCTCCATCCTCCTGCATCCGTCCGTCCCGCTGACACCTGGAAAAAACTGCTTCTGCCTTCCTCGCCACTCCTCTTCTTCATCACCTTCCTCACCTTCATCATCATCATCATCATCATCATCATCAGCTGTGGTAAGTAGGATGAAAACTGCTCCAGATACACCGCTTACTGCTGAGAATAGAATACGGAGGGAGTGGAGAAGTCGGGTGGAGAAGAGGAGCAGGACGGGACGGCGGGGTGGAGAGAGGGGGGAAGAGTTTGGAGAAGAGAGCAGAAGAAGAAAGTAAAGAGAGAAGAATCAGAAAAGAAAGAAAGATGTCAGAGTGGAAAGAATAGATCGTAGAAAAGGACTGAAGTGGACAGAGCGGGAAGAATAGAATAGAACAGAATAGAAGAGAATAAAATAAAATAGAACAGAATGAAATAGATCAGAGTGGTTTGAGTTGTTTGGAATGAACAGCTGAGAGCGTCTGAGGCTCCTGAGAAATGTGAAAATAACAGAATAACAGGTAGAAGTGAAGAAGACAAAAATAGATGATTACATAGTGTGTTTATGTGTGTGTGTGTGTGTGTGTGTGTGTGTGTGTGTGTGTGTGCGCTGAGGTTGACGTAATCCAGTGGTATGAATTAGTGATGAACTTCTGTGTGTTTGCTATTAACGGTGGTTAGCATTCACACACACACACACACACACACACACACACACACATTGTGCTCATTAATATTCACACACCTTCTGCTTCTGTGGTCCTGTCGCGATGAAACATCGTTCTGTTCTTTTCCACCTGAAGTTTTTATTCGGTTCTTTAAAATTATTTTTTTTAAAGTTTCGTTTTAAAGCTGAATTTGAAGTTGAAACGCAGGTGAAGGAAAAACCACGACACAAAGTCAAGTTGAGTCGTGACAGGTGTTGCGTGTTCGTTATGTCTCAGCGCTGTCTGACTTCCTGTCTGTGGCTCTCAGCTCATTGGTTCCCACTAAAAACGCCTCATTAACAAACAGTTTCATTTATTCAGGTTCAGAAATTCCCTCAAACGGCCGCTCACTGTGACAAACAGGAGGAAGTAGTTGGGACTACTTTCAGCGGTGGATTAATCCACATTGTGTGCTGGACAGAGTGTTTGTGGCAGCAGGATGGTGTGTGTGTTTGTGTGTGTGTGTGTGTGTGTGTGTGTGTGTTGATGGTGAACATGTCAGTCAGAACAACAGTGAGGCTCACTGATGTGTTTTAATGGACCTTAGAGGAAGAAGATCTATCAGCCTGTTAGCGGTTAGCAGTTAGCATTCACTGTTTGATATTTATTTGAGAGAAAGTTATCATCTGATTTATCTTTCAAAGAAACATTTTAAACAATAAAAAAAGGGAAGAATTATTTTAAAATGACGCAAGTTTTTATAATTATCAGAGAAACTTGCTGCAGTTTATTTAATGTGACGCTCAATAAAAACGGAACAAACATGGACGATGCACGACCAACTGTGCAACCATGTCGAGCTTTACTGATAACGTGAACGTTCTTCATCCGTCCATTAAGACTTTTAATGAAGAGTCGCAGTCTGCGCTGAGCTCAGTGACGAATGCATCGTGTTTCCTGTGACTCCTTCACCCCGTGTTTGTCCAGTCGCAGCATTTTAAAGTGAGGCAGCAGTGAAGGAATCCAGCTGAGAACACTCAGGCTGATCCCAGGCTGCAGCGACTCAGTCGGCCCCCGACAGAAACCTTCAGCACACACAGCGAATGACACAACGGAAACATGAAAATTATTACATTTTTATCATGTCAGATCCTGTTTTTTTTAAACTGTTGGTGGTTTAAAGGATCCAGGCAGCGCTCCTCTCTATAGCACTGAAGCTTTCACTGTGTGAGTCCAAGGCAGGAATGGCGGACCCCGCCACTAACAATGAAAACTAAGCAGCGTGTAAATACACTGAATGACTATCGCAGGAAAAATGCTGATCAGAAAATGTGGTTTGGTTCTAGGAACGTCTTCAGGACCATAACTTTAGATGTCTGGACAGTAAGAGACGACGAGACAACAGAAGACAGAGGTGACTTAAAAAGACTTCAGATCAAATTTCTGCTTCAAAACGTTTCGTAGCGCTTTGATCAGATCCTGAACAGAAAACACGACTTATAAATAAATTCACAGAATCATGTGATGTTCTGTGAGCCGAAACACTTTAGAGCTTCATTTACTGTTAATACTTTATGCTGTTTGATCGGGATCTGTTTGAGTCCGGTAGTGTTTCTGCCGGACTGTGTGTGTGTGTGTGTGCGTGTGTGTGCGTGTGTGTGTGCTGCAGTGAAGTGCTGCTCACTGATGGTCGTCTAATGGTTTCACACAAACACTCAGACTGACCGACCATGTGCTGCTCTTCATCACTCTGTGTGTGTGTGTGTGTGTGTGTGTGTGTCGACAGCAGTTTCCACTCCAGCAGAAACACTCTTCCTCTTGTTACTCTCTGCAGTTTGACTGACGGCACTTTTCCTGTGTGTTTTCCAGCGTGAGGATTTGTAGGATCTGTTGGTAGAAATGTGAAATAATATTCACAGATATGTTTTTGTAGCCACCAGAAAATAAGAATTGTTGTTTATTCGTTACCTTAGAACGAGTCTTTATATCCACAGAGGGAGCAGCTCCTCTTCACAGACTCCACCAAGTTGCACCGCCGTGTTTCTACAGGAGCCCAGAACGGACAAACCAAACACTGACTCCAGAGAGCGTTTTTGTTCCTTTTTTCGTGCCCACCGTCGCAGAGGGCGAGGCGAGGGATGGTCAGTACTGCAGCTTCACCACTAGATGTCGCTAAATCCTGCACGCTGGTCCCTTACTGGACCGTCCTCCGTCTTCTTCAGAGTGACACGTTTCAGATGGATATCAGTTCGTCTCCGTGTCTGTCACACTCCGGTGGCCTGCTGCCCCCCGGTTGTTAGGAGCGACCTTCAACAGGTGGCCAGTTCTGACACATCCTGCCGTTAAAGGTCCGATGTTCAGGATTTAGCAACATCTAGTGGTGAGGTTGCGGATGGAAACCAGCTGAACCGCCCTCACCTCACCTTCCACTACGGTGGCTGCTAAAAATGTGGAAAAGTCCGTCTGTGGAGTCAGTGTTTGGTTTGTCTGTTCTGGGCTCCTGTAGAAACATGGCGGTGCAGCATGGTGGAGTCTGTGAAGAGGAGCTGCTCCCTCCACAGACATAAAGAGTCGTTCTAAGGTAAAGAAAACACTATGAGTCTTATTTTCATGGGATTCGACACTGATGGAAACATAGCTGTGAACATTATATTGCATTCCAGCTGGTAGATGAAATGAATCCTCCACGCTGGACCTTTAAAGTGTAAAACTTTAATGTTGCAGCCTGTAAAGTTGCAGCTGTTTTTATTTACTTAATATACTGTTAGCAGCATCATGTACAATTCATCCTGTTTTATTGTTGATGATCATTCCTGCTGATAATCTGAATCTGTAACTTGTAACTAAACTCATCAGATAAATGTAGTGAAATAAAAACTACAGTATTTCCCTCTGAGGTTTGGTGGAGTTGAAGTAGAAACTGACATAAAATAGAAATACTCCAGTAAAGTTATCTCAAACTTGTACTTAAGTACAGTATTTGAGTAAATGTACTTCGCTATTTTCCAGCACTGATGGCAGCAAATGGAAAAGGATGAGAGGAAGCAGAGAGGAAGCTCTAATCAATGAAATGAGTTATTGATAGAATGAAAAACATGTTAAAGTGTAACATTAAAACAAAAAGGCTGTGAAGCTTTGCCTCCTGCAGACTTCCTGGGCCTGTTTGACTCGTTATTGATTGGTGATCAGAGGGCTATGCTTCCTCGTTATCGATCGGTAATCACAAACATGTTTTCTGCTCCATTGATCACTGATCGGAGACATGTTGTTGTCCTGTTATTGATCAGATCACAGGCAGAATAGAGCAGAGGCAGCATTGGGCATGTCAGCAGTGGATCAGGTTATATCCTGTTTCCTTCATTTAAAAATGCTGCGTATGACATCTGGAAAAATATGATATCTGAGATTCATCTGTCAGTGTTTCACAAACACGTTCAACAGTTTGTCAGCAAAGGTTCATCTGTGTGCAGAAAACACGGAAATCAGATCTGTTTGGATTTTAAATGATATGATCAAGACCATTTCTGCCATAAATCCACTGGACTGGAGTAGAAACTGATAAATGAACAGGTGACTCTCACCTTTTCCTCAATCAGCCTTCAGTCGTCTGTCAGAATCTTCATCGTGGAAACAAAGTTGGAGTTTCATGAGATAAAGAGGATCATATCGTAGATTTATGAGGGAAAAATGGGTAATTTCATGGATTACAGTCAGTATTTTGAAAATTAAACTACTATTTTACGCGGTTAACAGTTTGAGCAGAAACTCCAGGTGTAATAATCAGCTGATCGTCAGCTGACAGAAGAATAATCAGAAACTAGTCTGATAGTCATTCGAGTGTCTTCAGCGTCTCTCCTGTCGAAAAAAAAACATTTCTTTGATTATTTTAGGTCACTTTATAGATGAAATGATTAATAAAACTAATTATTGTCAGATTAATCAGAAGGGAAAATCATCGTTAGTTGCAGCTCTACAACATTATGAAGTTGACCTGAAAGAGTGAATAAAGAGAGAATAAAGTCAGCTGTTCTTTTGATGAAATCTCTCAGTTGTTTTGGCACTAAAACTCATCTTGTGTTGTAAATTATGATGAATTTATGATGCTCTGCATGTAGTCAGCATTTACAGATGCAGGAACTACTGCTGCGTTAGCTTAGCACAAACACTGGAACCAGAGGGAAACTGCTAGCTGAGCGCCACATAAACAGAAACTATATTATATATATACATATATATATGAGAACTGCTCCCCTCATGACGGCGGTCACACACAGTAAAGACCTGACACACTTTGCAGATATATTCAGTTGAAATGTTCTCGCTGTGTAACATTTGAACGCAGCGCTGCAGCTGGAGGGTGTGTCACAGACCAGATCTAAATACACAGACACACGACACGCTTCCTATCGCACTACTAAATGATGTATGTGTTTACTTTATTCACTTCACAATGACAGACAGATGGATGTACAGCAGGAGGCTCATCACGAACAATCAGAACGATCATCAGACATTAGAGGAGAGCTGCAGCCGTGTTTGTTTGAAGCTTTTAAGATGAACTGATGAAACTCTGACTGATGGTGAAATGAATAAGACATGAGCAGAGTTTACCAGTGATGGAACTGACGTCTTTTACTAAAGTAAAGTACTAATACACACTGTGAAAATACTTCTCTAAAAGGAAAAGTACTGCATTCAAACCCTTACTGAAGTAAAAGTATTATTAAAGTACTTAAAGTCAAAGTGTTGGTGTATCAGTAAACTGTTCCTGTCAGTGTTTTTCTATATCTGATGTTTGTGGATTAATATTCCTGCTGCATTAATGAGCTCATTTGAACTACTTTATATACTGTTGGCTGGTTTAATCTACAGCGATGCATCATATTCTATAAGACCATCATATGTTTGTAGCGTGGCTGTCCTGTGAGAACCTCGTATCTCAGAAAAACAGCCTGTTTTCAGCTTTGTGACGATGCATTTCCAGCTGATCCAAGAGGCTTTTTAAACAGTTTATTTAGCTGAAGAAGGAGAATTTTCTCAAGACATGAAGGAAAACTTCATCCTTCAGTTTATCACAAACATTCAGCATCAACACATCTGGAGATATGTGGTTTCGGAAGGGGATGAATAGCTATAGTCTGAAAAGTAAGTAGTAACTAAAGCTGTAGTGGAGTAAAAAGTACGATATTTTCTTCTGAGATGGAGTGGAGTAAAGTAGAATGTTATAAAAAACATGGAAATACGCAAGTAAAGTGCAGGTACCTGAAATTTGATCATAAGTACAGTAATTGAGTACAGCACAGAGTAATTAGTTACATTCCCCTGCTTGCTGGAGAGACTCAGTTCAGGCTGTCTGGTCAAACCTGATTTCTATGTTAAAGTTGGTTCTTCGAGGTTCTGAAGAAAATCAAAACTGTGAGGACATTTGAAGTTGCTCCTCTTGGTTCTTGCAGATGTTGAGGAGAGTCTCCACTCAGCAGTCAGACAGGAAATCCACTGACTCAGGTTCAGCCCTCACACAGTAATAACCATAAAACCAGCAGCCATCCCATTACCGGAAGCTTCCAGGGCTGAAGCCGCAGCAGCAGCAGCTCAGTGTGGAGGCGAACGCTGATCCCAGAGCTGTAGCTGAGGGTAAAAAATATCCTGTGGATGCTCTAAATATCTGATGTGTGCTCAGAAACACATGATGTCAACCAGGATTCCCACAGAGAGGACGGAGAGACAGATGGACAGACAGACAGACAGTCAGCTGTTCAGTCTTCTTCTGCAATTTTTATGCTTTCATGGAAAATTCTCTGGAAACCAGCAAGTTCCTCAAAACAACTGATTTATCTTCTATAATGTTAGAACATTGTCTTTAGTTACCTGGAATTAGCACCAGATTACACAGTCGTTTCCATGAAAATTCTTCTAAATTACTGTCAAACAAAGCATTTTATTTCTCTAAACAAACGTCTCCACAGCGTCAGGAATAAAACACCAAACGGAGACGCTCAGGATCTGAAACTACGCTTTTCATTGTTGAATGTAAACCACAACAGAACAGCAGAGACACTGAGAACAGCTTCACTGTCCTCAGTGGTGCTGAAGGTTCATAATAAGGCAAACACAAACAATGAACTAATCAAAGACTAATAATCTGAATCCTTCACAGCGCCCCCTGAAGACTACAGTGTTCATTACAGGCACAATATGAAACGATACGCTGATGATTCAGCTCTTATGACCAGTTTCAGACCTCTGGATTGTGATTCAAACAGGTCTGGACAAATATACAGAAATACATAATAACACAGCGTGCTGGACTGTGTGTGTGTGCGTGTGTGTGTGTGTGTGTGTGTGTTGAACACACTGTACTTGTACTGGCCGTTTGCTTTTCATCCAGCAGTTTTTTAAATACTGACCTTGA
Organism: Chelmon rostratus; assembly: GCF_017976325.1. Classification (NCBI taxonomy): domain Eukaryota; kingdom Metazoa; phylum Chordata; class Actinopteri; order Chaetodontiformes; family Chaetodontidae; genus Chelmon; species Chelmon rostratus. The sequence goes on along the minus strand of NC_055667.1, from coordinate 25,955,334 downwards.
GACGATCCTGCATAGCCTACATAATCTACATGTACTGTCTGTTCCTTGGTTGTGGTCTCACTCTCATTTTCAGCTTCACCCTGAGGGGTAATTGGTTTAACAACGAGACAAAGATACAAGACGATAAATACGATGTCTAAAGCTCATAGAGGGAACATCAGAGGTCACAGCAGTGGTCCCAGGTTGAGCTTCCAATCATAGAATTTCATACAAGAATAAAGGATCTCAATTACAAGATCAACAACACCAATATAAATCAATAAATCACAAATATCAATCCAGCATGGATGTGTGGGATCTGTTCCACCACAGCCCCCCTCTCCTGGTCCCTGTCCCCTCAGTGTCTTTAGCTGGAATTGTTGCGAACAGCGTGAGCTTTCCAGGTGCTTCCCGATAATATTTTGTTCAGTGTCCTGTAGTCGTTTGTCTGTATTGATCTGTTGTGTCAGAACGTTTGGACTGGATTCAGACCGCCCCCCCCCAACACGAACAAAACAAACCAACAGCAGCAGTTAAAAGGTGTGACAGCTGTGCCGTCAGTGTAATTCTACCTGATGACTGAAGTACATTTCTTCACTCTGCTGTTGTCATGCTGTCTCACTGACAGGACGTCGCATGCTGCTGCAGGATGTGATTTCCTGTGTTGCTGTGTTGTTGAAAGTCTTTTGCCTCCAAGTGTAATCGTGTGTAACTGTAATTCTGTGGCTTTGTTGGCTAAACTGACAAGTGCATTGCATGCATAAATTAGTTAAGTAAGAAAATCCCATTGAAAGACCGTATTGTGAATAAGAATCCTGATGCAGCAGCCTCTCACAAGATTAAATTAACCACTTCATCAATTCCTCCCTGAGTTCTGTCCAACAATACATGATATAAGATATCAAATATATAAAAGGCCTGCCGGGGAAGTCAGACGCCCGGCCAAGAAGTTTTCTCTACCGAACATCATCAGAAGGACAGCACTTCAATTAAATCACTGATTAATGCAGAAAAAGTCCACAACAAGAGAAGGATTATAACCTCAGTGAATATTAAAAACTCCCATTCGTTGCCACTTGAGCTTTTAAGTTGTAACGAGGAAACAACATGGACGCCATAAAGAAGATGCGTTTGTATCATAAGTTTTCTGACTAATCTCGATCGCTCCGCATGGAAAGAGACAAATAGTTGCAACCTAATATCATTACAAACTGTATTTTTGAGTTGTTGTTTCTACTCGAGGGATGTTCACGTTGAACGTGAACAAATTTTTCCAATTTTTCCAACATCACATGAATGTGCCATCTCTCTCCCCAGCAAGGAGCCGACAGGTGCCGTTGACAGACCCTGTCTGGCATTACTCCATGGACGACAGCTCCATCCTGGTGGTGTGCTGAGCAGTTTTCACCCCCCTCTGTACAGCCTTACAGTTGAGGGTGGTGCAGCTGTCATACCTGGTGGTGCTGCAGCCAGTCAGGATGCTCTCAGCTCAGCTCAGAGTATCCTGGGGTCCATGTGGAGCCTCCTCAGTCTTTTGAAAGAGGAAGAGTCTTTGTGAGTCGAATGAAGGGAAATATCTGATTATGCTAAGCTATCTAATTATGCTAAGCTAGCTGACATATTTTCTCATTTAGTCAAAAGTTACATGTTTAATGTTTAGTAATTTGATGTATTTGGGTTCTTTTTGTGAAACTTAAAATTATTATGAAGCTTCAGGTCAGATGTTCTGCATGTTAAACAGGGTAGGTGTTAGCATGTTAGCAGTAATACGGGAAGGAACATTTTGAGTAACAACATTTTTTTTACTAGAACTAGTTTGTAAGCTGCAACCTGTTTTAAACTAGCAATGATAAAACGTTAACGGCTACGTTTGAACTTGCTGCTGCAACCAACTAAATTTCACTCAAACACTGATTCTTGGTTACCTTCATCAAACATTTGATGAGGTGTGGTTCCTGCATTCATTCCTACTGACAGACCTTCAACACAAGAGACAGCTGACTGAAAGTTTACGGTGCTTCTAGGTTACTGGCGTTTTCTAACTGTTGGCATTATGTTGCTCGTTTGTTTGCGTTTTTCGTTGAATTTTCAGTGTGGCGGTTGAGTTTGGTCCATAAATCTGTTATTTTTTTCCTTCCAAGAACCGATAACATCAGATAACATTACTGACATGACTGACAGACAGAACATCAGACAACCCTACCGTTTTTCTGGATTCTCACGTATTTCATCCTCCTCTCCCGCCGTCCATCCCGTTTGAATATTTTCCCATAAATCTCCCGTAATTTTAACCTTTCAAAAAAAGGTTAACACGCTTATTTTACGTGTTTGCTGCATTCCCCTCTGGTACAGCAGGTGGCAGTATGTACAACATTAGCCCTAACATCTGTTTACGCTCAAACAACACCCGCCAATAAAACAAGAGGAAGAAGAGGAAGAAGAAGAAGAAGAAGGATGAACATGAGCAGGAGGAAGTAAATGCTAAAGTTTGTCCAAGTGTCTCAACAAATGGGAGAAGACTCACCCAAACTTGATGAAGAGCAGCGTCAGTCACACTCATTCTGTGTGTAAAACATGCAACATACGTTTTAGTGGACACGGAGGGAAAAGTGACAAATCCGCCAAATATAAACCCACCGAAGAAACATCACCGATCCCCCAGTGACTGTATTTATGCCGTCTCTGCGTCCATTTTCAGAATCACCCTCTGCTACCGTTTGAAATGTCCCATATCTTTAAATCCCACTGTTGACAGGAACTCTTCTGTTCTGCACGTCTGTGTCCCTGTGCACAAAGAGAGGTCCCTGAACGCATCGTTAGACGAGTTCGGCGTGGACGAACTCGATTGGCCTCCACAGAGCCCAGACCTCAATCCCACTGAAGACCTTTGGGAGGGATTAGAACGCAGATTACGAGCCGGACCGTCTCATTCAACGTCAGTGCCTGACCAAACAAGTGCTCTTTTGGCTGAATGGACACAAATTCCCACAGATGCCCTCCAAAATCTTGTGGACAGCTTCCCAGAAGAGTCTCAGGGGGCTCCAACTCGGTGCCAGTGCGCATGGTTTTAGAAAGAGATGTCCGACAAGCTCATGAAGATGTCAGGTGTCCACTGACTTATGGCCATATAGGGTAAATGTGTGGTTCTCTGACTAAATAAATCAGAAGAAATGAGTCCTTTTGATAAATTCTTCCTCTGTTGAAGTATCATTTAGTTTTTATTGTTATTATTTTTTAGTTTTAGTCTCCTGTGGGGGAAAAAAAAATTCTGACGACTAAAAACAGAAGAAAATGCTGCAGTCTGTCCTGAGCACTGCTGCTGTATGCTTGTTCTTTGACAGCGTTTTGGTCTTCTTCACCTTCATCAGGCAGGGAGGCAGCGAGCGTTTGTTCAGGCTGATCTTTCAGCTGATGCAGCTGCCACGTGTTATATTATGTGGAATGTGAATGAGCACAGTGAGGACACACAGCTGTCCAACAACCTTTGGACATGTTGGGAATGTTGGCAGTGGTGATTCATGTTGAAGGTCAAAGTGTTGCTGCTAATTGACAGTGTCAGTATTTGCAGGACTAATGAGTAAGAGCAGCGATATTAGATGTGCAGAATTCAAGAAAATGAATTGAAACATTGACTCCCATCTTTTTGGACACATTTCCCCGAAACTCAGCCCGACATATTTGGTAAATAAAGTTCTTGAACAAACACCATGAATTGTAAAAATAGATCCACTGCTGGTACTTCGCAGCTCCTGAGTCTGACAGGTCTGCAGTGATTCAGACCAAACCTGAAGAAGGAAAAGTTTTATCGCTCCCACCGTGGACTTCATGCAATAAACCCACGACAACGACTTTTCGTCTGACGAAGAGCAGTTTCAGAGGAAACGTTATTGTGGCTGGTTTATTGAATGAAGAACGCAGAGATGTTTTTCCTCTGCAGGCTGAGGACGCTCTGCTGCTCTGATCATAAAAACATCTTTAATAACCTGCAGCTTTATATCTTCATCTTAAACGCATGAACACGATTGCAGCTCCGTGCGTCTGTGAGGGGACGTTAGAAACAGGAAGGAAACGCTCGATGAAGAACTTCCAGCCAAGCTGATGGAGTTCTGATCAGTTTAATTAAGAACGAGGGAACAATGATTCTGCATGCCCTTCGTCTGGAGATGCTTGGTTTTCTCACTTGTTTGACTAATTTTCAAAATCACTGAGCAGTTTTCAGACTGATTAGTTTCAGTTTATTTCTATGAGGATCAATAGAGACTTGAACTGAGCTCTGTTGGTGGAAATTGAACCCTCAACCTCGATAGAGTTACTGTTGCAGATTTCGAGGTGTAAGTCTTTATGTATGTCGTCCTGTGTGAGGATGTTTGATCTGGCTTGAGCTTTATTTGCAGGTTAGCTTGAAGGTGTAATTCTACCTTTTTCTGCTCATCAGTAAATCTGATATACAGACTCAAACCAGCAGCGAATGCTAACTGCTAACTGCTAACAGTTCTGAGTGTATCACAGTCTGATAGATCTTCTTCCTCTGAGCTCCATTAAAACACATCAGTGAGCCTCACTGTTGCTCCTTCATCACCATGAACACACACACTGTAGTTTATTCTGAGTCAGTCAAACACACACACACACACACACATACACACACACACACACACCGTCCTGCTGCCACAAACACTCACTACAGCACCAAATGTGGATTCATCCGCCGCTGAAAATAGTCCCCAACAAGTCAGCAGCTGTTTGAGGAAATTACTGAAGCTTTTAAACGTGAAACTAAATATCTGTGAGGAGTTTTTAAAGATTTACGTCTTCAGTAGGAACCAATGAGCTGAGAGCCACAGACAGGAAGTCAGACGGCATTGAGAGACGGACTGACGTGTTGTTCTGTACAGATTAAAACCACACAGATCCTTTGAGACTCACTTTTAGGTTTGATGTTAGAATTAGGGTCCGGTTCAGTTTAAAGGGGCCTCATACAGCATGTTAGTGAGTATATCAGCACAGGTGTGTGGACAGAGTGCATCTGCAGGTGTGTGTGACGACATTTCACTCACCTGTTTGTTCTGCTCTCTGCTCCTCTTCATCATCTCCTTCCTCTGCTTCCTGCCTTTTATCCTTTCATTATCTTTTCATCCTCTCACTGCTGCCTTCTTTTCTGCCCTCCGTCCCTCACAATGACTGATTTCCACCTCCTGTTTACCTCCTGTTCTTTCATTTGACGCTCTCCTCTGTCCTCCTCCTGTCTCCCTTCTTAATTCTCTCTGTTCTTTCGACAACTCACTTTCTCCTCTCTACTATTTCCTTTCTTCATCTCTTCCTCATTCATTCCTTTTCTCATCTGCCCTCTTTTTTTTCTCTTTTTCTTTTGTCTCTCTCCCCATTTTCCCATTTTTGTCACATTTATCTTGTTTTCCCGCCCATCCATCATTTCTTCTGCCCTCCTCTCCTTCCTCCTCCTCTTTCTGCCTTCCTCCCATCCTTGGTGATTCCTCCCTCTGTCCAGTTTTTTTCTGTATATTCCATCCGTCCAGGTTCCCTTCTTCTGTATTTTTTCTGTGCTCCTCTTCTCCTTCTCCTGCCATTTTTTAAATTTGTGTCTCCTTTCTTTTAACAAATCAGTTTCCCCTTTCTCCTTCCTTTCCTTTCCTTTCCTTTCCTTTCCTTTCCTTTCCTTTGCTTTCCTTTCCTTTCCTTTCCTTTCCTTTCCTTTCCTTTCCTTTCCTCCTGGTTTGTCTCTCACTCTCTGTCTCTTTTCTGTTTGTGTGTTTTCTGACAGGACGACCATACATGGACACGGTGTAAGGACGGCCCGACGCCTCCTCCTCGCTCTCCAGCAGAAAACCGCTGTCTCTCGACCACCAACGCTACCACTAATGTCCCACCGACTTCAGCGGGAGAGAGAGCGAGAGAGAGTGAGACGGTGAAACACAGAGACAGATAAAAGAAAATTAGACGGAGCAAAACAGCAAGCAAAAGCAAAACGAGGAAGAGAAGAAGAGGAAGAGGGAGGCTGCACATCCATAATCTCCACAGCGGAGAAACACTTAGAGGGAGGGAGGAAACACAGGCGATTCTGTCTATCTTGCAACTTCAGGAACCATCATCACAATTTAATAAGAATTTGAAAGGCTGCGGCGCTGCAACAAATCAGTCTTCAGAGGGAGAGAGGGCGGGCGAGAGAGCTAGAGACAAACAGAGGGAGAGAGAGAGAGAGAGGAGGCTGCTGCGAGGTGGAGGCCAGACACCAGAGTTTTAACGCTTTCCTATCTGGATTTATATCTTTTGGCTTTTTGTTGCAAGTCCCAACGGCAATAAACCTGTGACGGCAATATCAGAGAATAACTTTATTATTATCTTACACACATTCTGCTCTTCTCAGACTGCTGAGATTCGAAGAAATTATGTTTTTCTATCAAGAGAGTCTGTGTTTTGAAGTGGAGGACTGACACTGGCTTGTAGGCTGAAGTTTGTCATCTGCAATCGGACGAAAACAGCCAAAACGGGAAATATTCCAGCTGATTCCTGAGAGTTTGCGGGTTTTGAGAGTGTCGCTTTACCCTGAGGGCCGCCTTGCAGGCCTGGAGCAGCTCTGTTGTTAATTTGGAGGCCAACAGGACGCCTCCATCCCACCAGAAGGACATCAGAAACTCACTGCGATAGAAGACGGGTCACATATCTGTCAGATGCATCGACTTTCCAGCTCCTTTCCAGCGTTTTTTTCATGGCTTGACACCTAACTGCCATCTGACCCCTCCCTCCGCCCCTCCTCCCCCCTTCCTTCCCCCTCAACATGTCCGACCACCTCCTCACTCGCTGCCAGTCAGGGCAGGAAAAGAAGGTAGCAAGGATTTAGTTCAGGCGCTTTCTCAAATCCATTAGCTCCGCCCTGGTCTGAGGACAGAACCTGACTCTCTATCGTTGAGCTGTGCTGATGCAAGATGGCGGCCGGCGTGGCGACGTGGCTGCCGTTCGCACGGGCTGCGGCGGTGGGTTGGCTGCCGTTGGCCAAGAAGACGATGCCCAAACCTCCCGTGGACAACTCGTCCAGATCAGATGAGATCCTGTACGTCAACGTCAGCGGGGTCAGGTTCCAGGTGAGTCAGCTGCCGTGAGCATGGTCCAAAACAAGAATGGTAGCACAGTGGGGGAAGATGGAAGACCATCAGTTACAGATGTTTCACCTTCCTTTCCCCAGCACACCTGGGAATAATGCCCTTACTGGACGATTTAGAGTTGATATCTCTGCTTACTCTCACTTACTTCCAAGATAAATGAGGACGGAAAAAAGATTTGACGAGGTCAAAAATCCAGCGAAGCTATGAAGAACGACTTCATTGTCAGACCAAAGCATTTCGGCTTGTGGCCTTCATCCCGCTGGAGTTTTGACTTCTTCATAGGGGACAATTCCACATCTCAAAAACTCAATACCCATGTTTGGTGTGAGTGCAGGAAGTAGTATTATGTAGACAGGTGGAAAGTAGATGTGTTGGAACTGAAACACGTCTGACTTTAAATGTTGGCGTTCACCAGTGCTGGAGGATTCCAGGAAGAACATCGACATTGTCCCATTATTAAATGTTCAGGGACACTTTTTCCTACCATATTTGCGCAAAGCAACAACAATATGGCTAAGGTCAAGGAAAGATCCCTGAGAGTTGGCACTGGGAATGAATTATGAGATGCAGGTTTGTTTAATACGAATATAAATCCAAAGCATCCGAAACCTTATCACCAGACAGGAATGTTGTTGTTGGCAGACTCGGCTCCAGACAACAAGGTTCCCTTGGCAGTATTATTATTAAATTAAGTATTATTTGTTTTATGAGGACAACACGACAACCCTTTGATATTGTGCTACCACAATGTGGCTCATCAGTGAAGTGAGCATAATGTCAGTCAGATGAGCTACACCTGCATCCGCCACCCCGACCTCCACACCCGCCTTCACTTAGTCGGTGGCTTTTAGACAAATCGGGGACCTCACTTTTCTACCGTGCTTACACACAGTTTGTACTTAAACGGTGTGTACCTGTCCCACCTGACAGGTTTATCAGTTCCTTCTTATGTTGGAGGCGGTGTCTGAAGCGTCTCCTGTCCCATCAGTGGGAGACAGGTGTCCCAGTCTATGGCTTTAGTTGTGTCTTGTTCAGACACAGTGTTGGTGCAGTACAGCCTGGACGAGACACACTCCAACATTTTCTGCTGAGTTTCCTTTAGAGCTAGCTGCTTTCTTCCTTTAAAAATGTCTCACACAAGGTTGAAGGCACTTCCCAAGGACATCGTTTCTTTGGCTGAAATGTAATTCTTTTGAATTTGCATTAACCCCCTGCCGTCCCTCTTTGATGTCAAGAACGCTTCTCTCATGTTTGGTTTCTGGAACTGCATCACCAGCACCTCCACACACACACACACACACACACACTGCACTGCAGTCCTAAAGGATCTCTTAATGGCATTCAATTATAATTTCATTACCAACAGACTGAATAAACACAGCAGTCTTTCGTTAATTGGGTTAATTAAATTGGATGGAAACTTGATGTCTGTTCAACTGAAGCTGTTAAGAGCAACAATTGAAAAACAATTTGCTCACACGAGTTTCATCCTAAGATTTAATGCCAAGGGACGTCTAGCCAATAACCTCCAATATTTGGTCTTCTACCATCTGAGGTGGTTTTGTGTCCACTGTGCCATCATTAAGGTCAAACTAATTTTCTCCACCTCTGCTACAGTCAGTTTCCTTAATGTCATCATCTGTTTGTCTTCTGCTACATTTTTTAATGTAGTAATGCTACAAGGCTTTGCAAAGACATGCTGTCGAGCAGATATGAAGTCTTTCTTTATGTTATAGACCTTAGATGTGCATGAGCAGACACACAATTATGCATAGGTTTGCACATGTTCAATGAATACCAACCTTCTTGTCTGTACAGGAGGTTCTCCTGCACTGATCGTATGTCTTGTTCTATTAAGGTTTGATGAGCACCAGGTTCATTTCTGCAGTTTGGTTCTAAATACTACGTTACCCATGAGTGCCATATACCTCAGTGGCCATTCCAGCCAGATCCATGACATCAGAAGTTTTACGGCATCATGTTCACAGCGCTTTGCTGCTACAATCTGCAAAATATTTCCAATTCCACCGATTCGCATTTCTGAAGTTCAACAGGCAACAGAATCTGGAGCTTTCTGATTGGATGTTTCTGACAGTAACGCCCTCCGGGACTCATAGTTTACTCCTAAAGTATCATGGACACAGTCTCAAATTATACATTGAAAAAGTTTTAAAATACCTTTTTTAATGAAGCAGAAAATATCAGCAGTTCAGTCAAAGTCCAAGTGAGTCAAAACTTCCAGAACTAGAGATTCATGTAGCTCCTAATGTGCCCCAGCTCTGCTCTGACTTCCAGGGCTGAGGGCTGTAAACACTGTACATCTAATCAGCGCATTGATGTGCATTTGGGCTGAAATAATAACAAAATGGCTCCACAACAAAAATAGATTTTGGTCCCTTTCAGGAATTAAGCAGCACTGCAGTACTTTCTGCTGCGGTGGCAGAACAAGAAGAAAGTTCCTGTCAAACCTTTGACTTTGTCCTAATTTGTAAAAGCAAAATTCAGCAGCTTGAAGTTCTAGTGGTATATATAGAAATACAAACATACAGTAATGCTTGCTTTTATTATGGAATAACATCTAAGCATAAAATAGGCGCTTTTTCCCTTTTACCATCAGTGACGGTTCAGTGCTCTCATCTTACTCAGTAACTCTTTCAAATGGGTCTTCTGTGTTCATGTTTTTAACATTTAGAGGACAGTTGAGCACCATTTGTTCTCTGTTAACGTGGTTAAACTCTGTCTGATATTTACTGTTATTCTCATATAAAATCATTTCAACACCCTGCTGATGACCACGAGGAACACAGCTGACAATTTCAGGTTCTTCTAATGAGCATTAAACCAAAATCCAAATGATTTTTTGCGAACAAGTCAGAATGTTTGGACTCGTCCAAGCATTTGGTCAAAACTGTAATCACCAGAACGAAGAAATTTACCTCTGTATGGGTGTTTTCCAGTTGACATTAATTACCTTTAATCTGATGATGTGCATCTTTCTGAGTGAGCACTAAGTATATATATAAGACTAAAGTCTTAATATACTTAAAATACCTGGATTAAGGATACTACTTTTGCAGAGTCTTCCACAATAAAACACATTATATTATTGGATTAGAATTATTTATGCATGAAGCTGAATGCAGCAGTGATCTAACCATCACTTTAATGTCCCGGCTGGGAAATGTGGTGAACACCTACATGAGAACAGGTCTTGGACTTTTTTATTCGTTCCTCTTCTGTTTCTCCAGACATGGAAGAACACTTTGGATCGTTACCCAGACACGCTGCTGGGCTCCTCAGAGAAGGAGTTTTTCTACAACGAGGACACGCAGGAATACTTCTTTGACCGAGACCCCGAAATGTTCCGGCACATTCTGAACTTTTACCGCACCGGGAAGCTCCACTACCCGCGACACGAGTGCATCCAGGCCTTCGACGAAGAGCTCGCCTTCTACGGCATCGTGCCCGAGATCATTGGAGACTGCTGCATGGAGGTAAACCAGCACTTCCTGTTGTTGTCAAGGAACTCTGCTCTTGCATTTTCAGAATTGGTTGTTTGAATGTCTGAAAGTGAAAGATAACCACCTTCATGTTCCTGGTTGAGTTTTTACAGAACTTAAGGAAACGCTTGTCACTGTTTTGGTGCTCTGAGAGTGGTCACCGGCTGGCCTGACAGCATTGTATATGTTGGGAATGTGGAGCTAAAAAAACAAGGTTTAAATCAGCGATGAGCATTTTACACCATGTTTGATTTAGTTTTGAGGTTGAATGACCAAAGTATATTTAACTCAAGCAAACCACTAAAAATGTCATATTTTTGATTATTTACCACTGAATATGAACAACATGTAGCTTAATGTGCTTTAAAAAATGTTCTTTGTAATTTAAAAAAACTGCTTTTATGCATTTACAATAGTGCAGAGGACGTATAAGCACCAGGGTTGGGTGTCGATCATCTATTCTTTGAACTACAGATCAAAATTCCCTCAAAAACATGTCACGTATCTAAACAAGGATTAAACAAAATCTCACAAAGGTAAAAGTATATGCAATAAATACATTACGGTGCCTGATGATGTCTATGTTTATATGACTATTAACCAAACCATTATCTTTGCATTGCAATATTGCTGTTATGTTTTTCTTGTCTGACTGATACTCTCCTAGAAAGCAGGATTTCAAACAATATATATATTTATAATAAAAAAAAAGTCCAATATCCAACTGTAAAATAAAGTGACTTCCATTATGTCACTCTACAAAGGTATTCTTCTTCACCGGTTTAAAAAATGTAATTGAAAAACTATGAATCGAGGACTATAATTTGGGTCTGACTACATGGGATTGGAAAAAAAAAAAAAAAAGGGAATTGTTGCAAACATTCACATGTTCCAGTTTGGCAACTCTGAACAGTTTAAAAGTAAACAAGCAGACAAACTACAGACAAGCTTCAATAGGAGAAAATCAAAAGAAAAGAAACCCAAACTGGAAGTGATCTTCCTGATCTCCAATCTAATCTCCATGCTAGTGTTGCTCTTCATACAATGTCTAGCCTTATTTGGGGGCAAATAAAACCCATCTCCACCAGCGTGGTTACTAAAAAGTACCTGTAAACCAAACACTTTTTTTTTTTTTAAAAAGTACCACTTTAAACAACAAAGACAAGCAACTAAATACTAACACTAGAGGCAGAAAACTAAGCTATTTTTTTACCATGATCTCAATGGGTTTTTTACCTGGTTAAATAAAGGTTAAATAAGAAATAAAAAAAGAATACACGTCTGACGTCAGAAAAAAATGACAGTTTGACATATTTTGACACACGATAAAAATGTTAAAAACGTTTATTTACCAAAAACTGAAAGTGTCTCCACACAGAGGCTGAATTCACCTGCGAGATATTCTGACAAAAGCAAGCAGGTCGTGAAATCGTTCTTGCAAACCAGACAGTAATTTCAGGCGATGCACGTTCAGGAGAATGAAATATTTCTGTGTTAAGCCTCATGGCTGTAGCAGCTGTTATGTAAGACCCGGCCTTTTGAGGCTGGCGACGAATCACCTGTGAGCGTGACAGAGCTGCGTCGTCTCTTTCAGGCTAACTCAAGGATCAGAAAATAACTTTTATTAGTTATGAGATTAAGGCGCCAGCATGTGTTTGCTGCGGTGTCTCGACATACGTAGCTCGTCCACTTCTTATTCAGTAAGTCGTCAGCGCGGGCTGAGGCAGTGTGGACTCGGGGCAGGGCTGGAGAAATAAAAAGGGCGCCAGCATGCAGAACGTCCTGATGCAGCCTGTGTGGCAGCCTGGGCCACCACAGAGGGCACTTTATCAGTGTAATCCACCGAATGGGCATCCAAGGAGCCAATTCGCTGCGATTGTTTCGTGGACTTGGGGCACCAGCCACACCTGTAGACCACGTGGTCCCCAACCTTTTCTGTACCATGGCCCAGTTTAATGTCTGACAATATTTTCACGGCCCAGTCTAAAGGTGTAGCAGATAAAAACAAAATGAAATGATAAGATCGGCATTAAAAACGGTGGTATTTTCTCTTTAATAGTAATAATAACAATAATAATGAATGTAAATCCACTTTTTAATCATGTCAAGAGGACCTGGCTGCAGACTGGCACTGTCAGGCACCTCCACTGTCAGTACGGGAAATTATTTTTTCTTTCCGTGCGGCCCAGTACCAAATGACCCACGGGTTGGGGATCGATGCTGTAGACCACTGTAACACCAAGAGCAAAAAACGTCATCATGGCTGCAAGAGACTTTTGACCTGTTGTGTTCAAAGAAAATGAAACGGGAGAAGAGGTTTCATCACTGACTTTGTCTACAGTGTTTCTATCCTTTTCACAAAGGACCCTCATTTCAGATCCAGTGTGCTGAATATCAGAAACTCAGGCAGAAGCACTGATATCATTTATCTTTCAAATAACAGCCAACCCTAATTAAGCCTTATTCAGAGCAGCTTTTTCCAGGCGGTTAGTGTGCCTGCAGCTGCTTCAGATTAAAAGCCCACCTTGTATTGTTCCTTGGTTCCATCAGATTTCTGGCAGCGAGAAGACTTTTACTGTGAAACAGCTGCAGGCACATGTTGTACGTGGACTTACTTCAGCTGGCCTGGGATGCTTTTGTTTCTCAGATAAGGAGCTTTTTGTCGGTAAAGGAGGACAGCAGCTTCCATATTTATGAACCTCTGTTGTGTTAATACCGCAGCCCTCACAGATTACAGTGTCTTACTGTATGTGGATGCTGAGATTTCTTCCTGGTGGAAGGGTTGACTGTGATGTTGGTTATTCTGCTGCTGCATTCATTAAGTGTCTTTGAAGAAGAGCGTCATCAGCTAAATGACTGAAGTGTCAAAACATCGATGCATGCGAGGGGGATTACTCACCAGCGCTGCTCTCGAACTCCATTATAAGACTCCAGCTCATTACCACAGCAGTGACGAGCCCTCTGAAACACCAGCAGCTCAGATTCAATCTGGTTTGGCTCTTCATTGCTGCTGATTTTGGCGAGCGTTGTACCTCATGTTCCTGCAAGTGATTTCTTTGACAAGTCATAAACAAGTTCCCAGCTCACTCTGTGAGCAACAAATCACCTTCGGAGCGTCTTTATATCACCATTTGTCAAATTGGCCTCGTCTTCAGAGGCTTTTATATCTTTGTTTTTATAACAGACCCCTCCAATGAATCATTAATGGGTAATTGCTCTTTATTTCCTCACATTTGTTCACAAAATGTTGATTAAACAGTGACAGATTAAACTTTCTGTCCTTTTTACCTGCTCAACACTTCCCCTTGAGAAACAGTCTGTGATTTTTATTTGTTTTCCTCCGGTAATTTTACACATTCTGCTGTTTTTCTGCTGCTTCTCACCGTCTTCTCTGTCGCAGTAACTCTCAGCATCTGTCTTCACATCTGGGATTTGAGGCGAAATGTTTAAAGAAGGAATTTCACTACCTTCTAGACCTATTTGATAGTGTCTGTGAGGGTCGATGGCTCATGTTCATTTTGCTGCTAACATTAGCGTGACGTCTTGTAACAGCTAAGAGGACAAGCAGCTAACCTTTGTGAAGCTAATGTCAAAACATTGTGCGTGCGTGTTTAGTGTTTAATGTTAGTTTAGCTGTTGTTGTTGTTGTGGCTACTGGCTGTGGGTAAGAGTTTATCCTCTATCTTAGCTCACTATCTTGCTAGTAGCTAACAGGAAACAGCAGCTAACCTTAGCGAATTGAAGAAAATGTTGACAGTTGACAACATTAATATTAGCATGGCCGGCGATCAGCTCATAGCACACAAAGCTATCAATATATAATCATAACATGGTGATGCTAAAGCAGGTCTTCACAGCAAACGTACGAGCAGCCAAGTGGACAAACCTTCTGGCAACAAACTGGTTGCACAATGCCAGTTTAACTGGTTAATATGTAATATGTAATTGGATTAAAAATATATCATCTAGGCTCTCCATTTATCTGTTATGACAACAAGGCTAGCCATCTTAAAATAATGTGTGAAGATGCTGGAATAAGCGATTATGACAAGGCTAGCGAGCTACATTTATCTGGACATTAAGCTAGCATTCTTTGTCCGTGCAGTGAAGGTCAACCTGCAGCTATCCGGACTTTGTAGCATTCGTGCATTATTCTAGGAGTAGTTCGCTTTGTAGTCAAGTAGCATCAATGCTACACACTTTTTGATTAGCTGAATTAGTTATCATTCTACTTAGTTGTAACTGCCTCCTTTGCTGCCTGTTTGTCGACATTTGCGTAGTTGTGTCACAAAGACTCGATCATGGCTAGAAGGATAAGTCAGTGTCTCTAACAAGACATGATGCTAACATGACGTTAGCATGGAGGGGAACAAGCTTGTCAGATTAAGTATGTTCAACCCTCTTTATCCTTTATCAGCAATAACTCCATCAAAATGCTAAAGCTGTTTTCTCCATCCCTTCCTGCCATTAAAGGAATACAGAGACAGGAAAAAGGAGAACCAGGAGCGTCTGGCGGAGGACACGGAGGCCAATGAGGCGATGGACGCCCCCCTCCCTCCACACAGCACCTCCAGGGAGCGGCTGTGGCGAGCCTTCGAGAACCCCCACACCTCCACCATGGCGCTGGTCTTCTATTACGTCACCGGCTTCTTCATCGCCGTCTCGGTCATCGCCAACGTGGTGGAGACTGTCCCCTGCCGGCCCCCCAAAGGCAGCGTCAAAGACCTTCCCTGCGGGGAGAAATACCAGCTGGCCTTCTTCTGCATGGACACGGCCTGCGTGCTCATCTTCACCTTCGAATACCTGATGCGTCTGTTCGCGGCGCCCAGCCGCTGCAAGTTCATGCGTTCAGTGATGTCGGTGATCGACGTGGTGGCCATCATGCCCTACTACATTGGCCTGGTGATGCCCGAGAACGAGGATGTGAGCGGCGCCTTCGTCACCCTCCGGGTTTTCCGCGTCTTCCGGATCTTCAAGTTCTCGCGTCACTCACAGGGTTTGAGGATTTTGGGCTACACGCTGAAGAGCTGCGCCTCCGAGCTCGGCTTCCTGCTCTTCTCCCTCACCATGGCCATCATCATCTTCGCCACCGTCATGTTCTATGCCGAGAAGGGCACCAAGGGCTCCACCTTCACCTCCATCCCGGCCTCCTTCTGGTACACCATTGTCACCATGACAACGCTGGGGTGAGTTACCATCAGTTTAATGTTGTGTGTTCGCTGGCTGCTGTGATAACTGACATTAAGCAGATCTGATTTTGCTACTGATGACTGCACTGCTGTTAATATCATCGCCATGGCAACACAAACGTGTGTTTCTCTCAGGTTCTGGGCTGTAATCATCGTGTTCTGTGTTGGGACACGGATGTGTCATTATTATTGGTTACGGAGAAGAGTTTTACAGTCTGTTTCCACCACGAAGAGAGATGAAGTGTGAAAAACCCAAACTGTGTGTGTGTGTGTGTGTGTGTGTGTGTGTGTGTGTGTGTGTGTGTGTGTGTGTTTGCCTCCCACTCGTTGCTTCTCGAGCATGGTGGTGTATCTTCACCCTGCTGCCACCCACACGCACTCACTGCTGGCATGTGGATGGAGAGTGGTGTGTGTGTGTGTGTGTGTGTGTGTGTGTGTGTGTGTGTGTGTGTGTGTGTGTGGATGATGGTATCTTCGCCCTGCAGCTCTCCGGCACTGATCTATTATCTGCTGTTCAAAGAGCCTTTGGAAACATCAGAAATAGAGAGTGAGTCAGGAATCTGCCATAAGGTCTGATTGAACCGGCCATACTGCTTTTTAACACACACACACACACACACACACACTTAGCATCTCGTCTATATGACTCTGTACTCCTACCTGTCTATGAATGGAGAGAAAGGCAGAGATAAAGTGTGAGATCAAAGGTGTGAATGGGGAAGTGTGAATGAGTCACAGTTCAGTATTGTAGTAAACCGACGGTGGTGTTAAATTGTATAGAGCTGTGAAACACTGGTGCCTTTCAGAGCTTTGGCTCATCTATTGAATGAAAACAGAAGGTTTTTGTAGTAAAAAGTGTTTATGTTCAGTAAAGTCCAGGCCGGGCCTCAGCAGTCTGAACTGAGACTGCAGCGCAGCTGCTCACTCTCGCTCCCAGGTCGTCAAACTCTGATATTTTGTTAACCAGACGCCGACAGGGTCTGTATGAGACGCACCAGGCTTTCAGCTAACCCCAGTGTAAACCCATCTCTGGCATTAGACGCTCAGAGTGATGCGATGAATTATAAAGAGCGAGAAGTCCACAAAGGGAGGAAGTTGGGGTGGAAGCATGAGTCAAACACAGGACTTTCACCGGGGAGGGCGGGTTTATGGCCGGCGTGAAACCAAAAGTCAACGCTGACTTATTTTAACTTGTGTAACGTAATTAACCCAAATCACAATCTTGTCCTAAACGAAGTGTTTCATGACGTTCACCTTTCCGGCAGGCGTCTCTGAGGATGAGGATGATAAACAGGTGGATTCAGAAGCATCAGGAACATGATCAATCATGAAGCGTCGCGGTTTCTCTGCTGTGTGAGGATTTGCTTCTTTTCTCTTTTCGTCAGTTGAAGCTGAATCGGTTCTGGAAACTGAGCGTCTGACACACTGAATGGTTTTTTACTAATAATCAATAATCCATCAAATTAACGGTCAGTTAAGTGGCAGATGTAGTTCTGTACAGCTGGAGGAAACCTCTGTTAGGACATGACACGTCACTGACACTCACGTCAGAAGCCATCGTCTGACAGCGGTTCGGCCTCTGGGGGTACCGGTCAGTGTTTCGGGGCCTCCGGTGCAGCCGGATATCTGAGCCAGGACTTCTGGTTCTGCTCCGGTCGCTGTTTACGGTGCAATGATGATTTGGGCAAATTAGTTCCTCCTCTCTCTCCACCTGGACTGTTTACCTGCAAATAACCAAAGCCTGCTCGAACGTGATTGGTCAGTACAGACAGTGTTTACGGAGATTCCTCTGACATAATGGAGGCTTTTATTGTGAAAGGCCTCCTCGCCTCCTCTTTTTTCTCCTCCTCTCAGTCTTCAGGTCCATTAGTTATCAGCAGGGAGAGGCCGACCTCTAAATGGATTCTCCAGACAGCAAAACACAACCCAGGCTTTTACCTCCCCTCCTCCCCCGCTCCTCCCCCTCCTCACCCCTCCCTCTGCTCTCAGTTACTCCCGGTTTCCTTCCAGGCAGTGTCCCTCCGTTTGTGCTCTCTTCCTCTCCTTCTCTTCTCGAATCAGAAGGAGGTTTTTCTTGTCGATCGCACTGGAACAGAGTTCATTCCCCAAATGTTTCGTGTCAGATTTCCCTTCACCGTGAATGTGATCTGTTGCCCCCCTCAGCGTCTCAGACATCCACAGACTGTTCCAGTAAATGATTGATTTCATTGATCAGATCACACAGATCCAGATGTCACAGATGTGAAGAGAAGAGTAAATAAGAAGGATCCTCACTGCTCATCCTCAATTGAACTCTGTCGCGGTTTTTCCTGTCTAGAGTTCAGGTTTCAGTCTGCTGTTTGGTCAAAGTTACATCAGGTCTGAACACAGTATTTAAATCGTGCTTCATTGGAGATGTGAGACAAACACCTAACAAACACAAATATCATTCCTGTTTTTAACATTAGAAATGCTAGAGAGGAGGACATTTCATGCTTTTTGGCTTTCAAGCTGCTCCTGGATGAAGAACATACGGGAGCTGCAGAGGTTAACGAGGCTTCTTCTGCTCAGTCGGACATGAAAACACTGGCGTTTGTAACACACGGTTCAGCCCTGTGTGTAAAGCGTCCGATTCAGAAATCGTACTGATCATCTTCACACGTCTGTCATTAAACACGTGCGGCCGTCAAAGATGTGAGCGTCTCCACAGGAAACGTTTTGGACGTGATGTCAGATTAAACCCAGAGTTCACCGTCACATCCAAACTTTGACGCTGATCTTTCAGCCTGCAGGAAGGAAACGAATGTGAAGCTGATGATCAGCAGCAGAGGAGATGTGATTTCATTTGTGAACATGTGGAGCAACCGTCACTGTGATGGTGCTTTATTTCTCAGTGCTGCTTCTGGTGGAGACTTCTCGTGTCCTGTGGTGTTTTAAATGCTGTTTCTAAACTTAGATTTAGATATTTGTTGATTAAATTCAGCTTAAATAATCTGTTTTGCGTCTCTCCACCTCGTTCCCGCTGTATCTTCGTCCTTCTCTTTTCTTCCCCTCCACTCCTCTTCCTCTCTGCCCTGGGTATTTTCCTCCCCCACCTCCTCCTCCTCTCTCCTCGGCTGCGGTCCGATCTGCTCATTAGTTTCTCTTTGTTCAGTTTGTTATCATTGTTTTTCATCATGCTGCTTTTATTGCTTTGCTCCTGTGTTTTATCACCGTGCAAATAAACTGGAAGTGAATTCATAAACCTACTGCAGCTCCTCCAGAAGCAATATGTGTGTGTGTGTGGGGGGGGGGGGGGGGGGCAAAATCTGCTGCAGCTCAGTCAGAGAGCTGCTGCCAGCATGCAAACAGCTTCAGATCATCCTCATTTTCCTTCAGGTGCTCTGATGATGAAAAATTAACAGTTGATTTCAGGGGGGAAACCTTTCATTCGTCCTTTAACACGCTGAAGTGATCTCACATGCAGCTTCTGTTCCTCGGCAGCTGGAACATGCAGAGAGGTGCCATAAAATCTGTCCTGTAGCTCAGTTTCTTTCCACAGATCAGGTCTAGCCCACAACTGGAGGTGGTCTGATCTCTCTGGGATCAGCTGGAAATGACAGCTGGACAGTTTGGACACAGGATGGAAGTTAGGGACGAGTCCTGGACCTGAGGCGCTCCAGTCCAGCCTGGCTCATCTGCGTATTTGGGGCGGAATTGAAATAGCGAGAGTGTCACACCGGCACGGATCGATTCATTTCACGACATCTGAAAAGTAAATGTTCATCTTTGGTAAAGAAACACAAAATCGACCAATAAGAAGCCGTCAGACAGAGCTGAGCTCGAGCTGGATGCGGAGCCGTCGGAGCTGATTGGCTGTGTGAGAGTCTAAGCTCTGTACGGCAGAGACGTGGTTCACACGGCGAGGAGACGGGAGGACAGCTGTCCTGACACCGTGGACACGGCGCTGAGTGAGCTGTGTGAGGAGCTGCTGGCTCAGGACGTCTTCTTTCCCCTTTCCTGAACGATCCGAAACCGACCAATCCACGTGTGGCCCGGGCAGGTAGTCCCGGTTTTAATGGCGCACGTCAGCTACAGCTCAGCCGTCCACAGCCGTTATCAGGGGAAACGATCGATCCCGCACACGTCAATATGTGATGATTGAAAAGAGTAAAAGTCAGTCCTCGCTTCAGTTTTACGTAAAACACACGAGACAAAAACGAGCACATACAGGAGCGGCTTCACGGCTCTGCCGGCCGTAGAGAGTTTCAGCTGCTGCAGAGCACTTTACCATCGACATTATTTATAAGAACACGAGGGGAAGCAGCCATTTCCTCTTAGGAACAGGATGTATATGAGCCTGAGAGCGAGAGTAGCAGGCAGCCGTATAAAACAGCCTGGATGGAATTATAGACCATCTCGACGCACGGCTCACACTGTTAATGTTTTAATAGGGAGGGACGGATGGAGACGGAGGGACGCAGAGTGAAAGAGGAGAGGCAGAGAGGGCGAGGAAGGAAGGAGGAGCGCTGGAAAAAGAGATGAAAAAATCTAATCAAAGACGCAGAGAGTTACAGAAGGGATGAGAGGCTTTGATGCTGGAAAGCTTCTTGCTTTATTTCCTCCATTTCCTGCCTGAAAAGTCCTCCCGCTGACAGACTGGAGCACAAAATGGCCGCTGCGGTCCTGCTCAGGCCATCAGACGCCTGTTGAGGACGCCGTCATCGGTGTATCCATCCGCCGGGTGAAGCAGACCTCCGTTTCCAAACCTGACGACATGTCAGTCAGTGGGTGTATCTGTGGACTGTGGACAGAGAGAGGCTAGCCGTTTCTGCTAAGCCTTTATGCTAAGCTAGGCTAACCATGTGCTCACCTGTCCTGTGTGGAGGTGAGAAGCAGGTCTCAACATTTATTTTTTCATTTTGTCACACAGCTGTTTCTGTCGCTTTTCACATGAACAGCAGAGAAGCAGGAAGTAGAAACTGACCAATCACAGCTCTTGTTGTCTCCATGTGACGCCCCTGTAGTGTGTTCACGCACAGTGAGAGACTGAACGGTTTATACAGGAGCTGAAGAAGGAAAGAAAGATGAAAACTGGAACAGGAAGCCAGAATCTGCATGAATTTCTATTCGCCGTACGCGTCACCGTGATGGATGAAGAGGCTCCGACAGCAGACAGACTGATCTGAGACCTGCAGAGACGACAGTGAGCGCGTTACCTCGCTGTGCTCGTCTTCATCAGACCCAGACTCAGATCAGTCTGAGACCTCAAAGTCAGGTGTTTACCTCCTGCCTCGCCGATTGGCTGTGAAGCCTCACACTGCTGCAGTATTCCCAGCAATGTAGTGTAACTAAGTACATGTACTTCAGTACAGCTTTGAGGTACTTTTGTATTTCCATTTGATGATACATTTTGAAAACAAATATTGTACTTTTTATTATATTTATTTGACAACATTAATTACTCTTATTATTATTGCAAAATATTAACCAAGTATATATACTATATATATTTTTATTTTAGAAAAATCAATTCAGTTTCACGGTCAACGTGCCGTTAAGCAAGGCACCGAACCCTGTGTGTGTGTGTGTGTGTGTGTGTGTGTGTGTGTGTGTGTGAGGGGAGTATTCAAAAAGACACATTTCATTTACTTTGCATTAGAAAGCCAATGAATTAATCTTCCTCTCTGTTTTTAATGTGGACGAGCTGGAACTGAACCAGGTTTTCTGCTCGACTCGGCTCCAGAGTGATGGAGAGAGAGAGGCGAGGTCATGTGACCAGCAGGTCGGGTTTTTGCTGATCTATGTGACCGTACATCTATCCTCTCCTCCTGGCCTGTAATGGAGTGAGAACTCCACCACAGATCCATAATGGGAGAAACCAGCTGCCATTTCCCTCAGAGGAGGACTTCTGAGGGCCACAGTGTGAAACCGATCAATAACCTGCGATCGATCAGGCCCTGGCACTGAGAACTGGACTGTAATGAGTCTCTGATCTATGCTGCTGTAGCTCTACGCAGGAAGTTTGGAGTGTAAACTGTGGGCAGCAGATCTACAGCTGCAGATCTGTGGTAGTACCAGTAACTGTGTGTGTGTGTGTGTGTGTGTGTGTGTGTGTGTGTGTGTGTGTGTGTGTTTGTGCGGATATTTGATTGATTCTGATTCTTATTGAATCCTGTTTCCACTTCTGAAGACTTCAGATCAAACTCTGATTGTATCTGTCAGCTGACCCAGACTGTACCAGACCAGGTCCAGCAGACCCAGACTGGAACAGACCAGGTCCAACTGAGCCAGAGTGGAATAGAGCAGATCTGAAATGTGACTGAACTCTTCAAGCTGCTGCAGGACTTGTTGAATCACATAAAGAAGCAAAAACCGGTCATGACCACAGTGTCATGGGGTCGCTCGGCGGTCCATCAGTAGCCCGGATTTGGTGACCTTTGACCTCGTTGCTCCGACGTCTGCTGTGGAGGAAAATCTTTTGGTGACATATGCTAAATATCAAGAATTTAAGGCCTCTGTTTCTGTTCTCCCAGGGCATGATGGGAGCGTGAGTCCAAACTGTGTGTGTGTGTGTGTCTGTGTGTGTGTGTGTGTGTGTGTCTGTGTGTGTGTGTGTTATGTAACAGGTCACACTTGTATAATGTTACACACACAGGAGCATGACATTTAGCACAGCTCAGGTTGTTGTGTAATATGCTAATTATCGGGTTACACTAATTATCAGAGTATGCTAATAGAGACGTGATGGTAATCTGGAGGTGCACGCTGCAAGAGACGTCCATGAATGATTTATTCAGATAAAATCTGAAACAAACACAGTGAATATGGATTATAGATGATGGATCACACAGTCAGACTCTGATGGGATGATGGTGTTGGTGTCTGGTGCAGCTGCTGGATCACATGCTACAGCTCCTCTCCAGGTGAAGTCGTGTTGTGCCACAGCTCGTGTGCTGCCGTGACTTCGTGTTTAACCCCGTCGGTCCCGGTGCAGCGTGCCTGCACAGCGATTGGTCCATCACGCTGTCAGTCAGCATGTCGGTATCACAATGAACGATCCCAGCTGCTGTAACTCCTCCTTGTGTGATGCTTCAGTGATACAAGCAACATGTGAGCATCACAGTTTGGTCCCTGATGGATCGAGGCTGCGCAGAGTTCACTGAATATTTACCTCTGATTTCTCGATAGTTCACAGTGTAGCTGTTGACCTTTGACCCCCATGACGTGTGTGTGTGTGTCTGTGTGTGTGTGTGTGTGTTGTTAATTGATGTTTTTTAATGTTTATGAATTTTACTACAGTACTACAGTATATATACTAATACCACGCTGTAAAAATCTAAATACTCTGTTATAAAATGTGACTTGAGTAAAAGTATGGAAGTATAATCAGTCAAATGTCCCTGTGACTGTTCTCCTGTTCTCCTGTTCTATTGTTCTCCTGTTCTACTGTTCTCCTGTTCTACTGTTCTCATGTTCTATTGTTCTATTGTTCTCCTGTTCTATTGTTCTACCGTTCTCATGTTCTCCTGTTCTTCTGTTCTCATGTTCTCCTGTTCTACTGTTCTCCTGTTCTATTGTTCTCCTGTTCTCCTGTTCTATTGTTCTCCTGTTCTATCTGTTCTATCTGATCTCATCAGATTACTGTGACTCAGTCGTTCATGTCAAAGCAGGATTTTACTGTTGGAGCTGGTTGAGCTTCATTTGAACTAATGATTCTTTTCATTCTGGATCAATCAGCTGATTATTTCCTCCATTAATCGATCGATCGGTTTGGAAACATTGTGAAAATAGTGAGAAATGTGGTGACGAAGAGGCCAAAGTGACGCCTTCACAGTGTTTGTTTAGTCCAAAGCTCCACATTATTACAAACACATTCAGATCATTCAGAGGAAAAGCAGCAAATCAAACATCTGAAGCTGAAATCATGAAACCATCAGCTTCATATTTTAGAAACTCTTCAACTGTTTGTGTATAAAAATATCAGTTAGTAAAGTAACTAGTAAGTAAAGCTGTTGGATGAATGTAGTGGAGTGACAATGAGAACGTGAAGAAGACTCAGCCCCCTCAAATTTGTACTTCGGGTAAGTACTTAGTTACATTCCACCTCTGAGTACACTGACACGTGAAGCCCACCAGCAGCTGTAGGTCAGCGGGGGGAGCTGGTCACCAGTTGGATTCCCTGATGGTCAGAAAATGTCCCTTCTCGTACGATTCGTGTTTTAATGGCGGATCTGCTCCTCTGAGGCTTTTGTCTTACAGTCAGTGACCTTTGCAGCTGAACCGCGTGTTATGACGTTCATCTTT
Source organism: Chelmon rostratus (assembly GCF_017976325.1). Classification (NCBI taxonomy): domain Eukaryota; kingdom Metazoa; phylum Chordata; class Actinopteri; order Chaetodontiformes; family Chaetodontidae; genus Chelmon; species Chelmon rostratus. The sequence goes on along the minus strand of NC_055667.1, from coordinate 25,931,283 downwards.
ATTCATGCAGGAAGAACAAACTGTTTTTTAAAAACCTCACACACACGTCTCACACTGTGAGTTCTGCTTGACTCCAGGCCGAATCACTGTTCAGTCACTTCAGTAAAATTTCAGATTTATGGTCCCAGCAGGACGTTTTCCATATTTATTACTTCAGCATCTTCAAAACAAGTAACCTTATCTGATGACCCTCTCAGACCATTAAAGAAAAGACAAAATAAAAGAGAATGTATTTAATTTTCCGTTTCATTGAGTCCGATCCTGATCGTAACATAACGAAGAAACTTCACTGCTGACCTTTAAATTTTACTGCTAAACTTCGCTGTGATGAGATGATTCTGTACGTTCAGCATTTTCCAAATCTCAATCTTTAATGGCCCCTTTATGTGAAATCTGATCACATCCTCTGTCCAGTCCCCACCGGTCAGCGTAGTCCCAGTCCCAGACTCAGGTGGGCTGTGCAGTCCTGTTGCAGTACTGTGGAGAGCTGAACTGGTTTGAATCCTGTTTGAAGGACATCACATTCCTCGTTCTCAGGCCTCTTCAGGTCAACCTCTGCACGCTCCCATAGCTCACATCATTAAAAACAATAAAACATCCGACCAGATTTACGCAGATGACACTCAGATTTATACGGTGACATCAGCAGGTGAGTCTGGTCCCATACAAACACTCCTGGATTCAACCAATCACAGACTGGATGTGCCAGACGTTCCTCCAGTCAATCAAGGATGAAATAATTATCTTTCCGACGATCACCTGAAGAACAATTCAAGAATTAAAGGTTGTCTGTCTCAGCAACATTTAGAAAGGCCTAACTTCACTACTGTAACGTGGTCTTTACAGGGCTCAGATCAGCTGATTCAGAGTCCCCACCAAGACCAGGAGAGACCACATCAGTCCAGTTTTCTTCCTGCATGTCAAAGAGTTGATTGTGAAATCCTCCTGTGGTTTATTTCTGATCTGCTGCTCCGTTATGAAGCGTCCAGACCTCTCAGCGGGTCTGGGTTCAGGTCTGCTTCCTGTCCTCAGAGTCCAGACTAAACCTGGTGAGGCAGCGTTCAGTTTTTGTGATCCACATATCTGAAACAAACTCTCAGTTCTTTTTCTGTCTCATGGTATTTTAGCTTCTTTTTGTCTTTGTCTTTTATCTTTTTAAAATCCTATTTTTAGTCCTGTCTTCATGTCTTTTTACGTTTTCCTGCGTTTCTCTTCTTACCGCCCGTCCGTCCTCCGGCAGCTCGCTCAGCTGTCTTCTGTTCAGAGGTGTTGTACGCTCGCTTTGCCTGGTCGCAGCAGTCACAGGTCATCCTCACCATCACAGGTCATCCTCACCATCACCCCATCAGGTCTCAGTGCGTTAGCTCTGCAGACAAACGTTAACAGCCAGCCAATCAGTCAGTCAGTCTGTCTGTCCCACGCCAAAGAGATAAAAACTCAACAAGACAACATGACAGAGCCAGAGGACAAACACACACACACACACACACACACACACACACACACACACACACACACACACACACACTTTCTCTCTGCCTTCTATAAGCACCAGGTATTTATTGCAAAATGTAATTATGGATTTGACCCTTTACTTTTACCCCTGAGAAACACACACATACAGTATATTTGTATGAGTGTGTGTGTGTGTGTGTTTGTGCGTGAGCATGTGTGTGTGTGTGTGTGTGTGTGTTACAGGCCATCTGTCTGAATATATTGGACACATGAAATTCAGACTTTAATCTGATTATAACACCCTGGCCACCAAAATTAAAATAATAAAAAAATCTATGCTGTATATGTAACCATGGTAACAGCCCCCACCCATTGGATATTTAGGGGTGTGTGAGTGTGTGTGTGTGTGTGTGTTTTCAGGGGGATTTGTGGTGAAACAAGGATTTCCTAATCGCACAGTAACACAATAAATAGCTTTGTGTATGTTGAAGGACGTGTGTGTGTGTGTGTGTGTGTGCGCGTGCACATGTGCATGAGTGTGTGTGTCTCTCAGGAGTAAACGTAAAGAATCAAATCCTTAATTACATTTTGCAGTCCTGGTGCAAAGTCCTGGTGCCTGTTGAAGGGCACAGAGGAAGTGTGTGTGTGTGTGTGTGTGTGTGTGTGTGTGTGTGTTTGTGTGTGCGTGTGTGTGTGTGGACAGTTCTCTCTCTGTGGTTGTTAATTTTAAAACCTGATCTGTGTTCAGTCGTGAAAAACAAAGATCAGCTCAGTATTTCTGAATGTTCTTGAGGTGCGATCGTTTTTTACAGTTTTATTTTATCGCTGCAGTTTCGATTCCGCTTGAACTGAACTGAATAAAAATGATTCAGTGGTCTTCAGGTACAGAACATGACCTTCACCCACACACTGCACAACAATGACATGTCTGCAGCACATCCGTAAAATCATCATGGATGATAATGACTGGAAACCGAATTAATTCATGTCTGAACATAAGAAGGAGAGCCAGGTGATTGGTTTACGTTTAAATCCAGAACCACAGGTAAGAGGGCAAAAACTGAACTGAGGTTCCCTGCTGGAACTTTTTCTGGAGGAACAGGAGTGCATCCTTCCACTCAGCCCTTCTTTGCAGTGTCTCTGGCTGTAGCACAATAATGGACACAGTCACTGATCACACGTCGCACATTTTAAAGTCAAACGCCCCAAATCCTCTTTTCAGCCTTTCAAACATGAGTATTTGGTGTTTTTCTTGATAGTAAACTGGATATCTTTGAGTTTTGAACAGAATCAGACATCTGAAGACATCACTCGCTGTTTGATCTAAACCAGGCATGTCAAGCTGATTCCATAAAGGGCCGTGTGGCTACAGGTTTTCATTCCAACCAAGGAGGAGCACATCAGGCTGGAATCAATTAATCACCTGATCTCAGTCTTAATCTGATAACTAAGTGATTCCTTGATGTTGATTGGTTGGCCTGGTGTGCTCCTCCTTGGTTGGAACTAAAACCTGCAGCCACACCGCCCTTTATGGAAGCAGTTTGACATGTGTGATCTAAACCAATGAGATTTAACATGTTCATCAGTGAGCTTTAGAGGTTTACTTCTGAACTTTGGACAGAGCCAGGCTACCTGATTCCTTCTGCTTCCAGGATTTATGCTAAGCTAGGCTAACCACATCCTGACTCCAGGTCTGTACTGAACAACAGACACGAGACTGATCGAACAAGAGGATTTCCACTCGGTGGTTCCTCCCTGGTTCACCTTCTGCCTGAAATAAATCATTTCTACTTGAGACTCTTCTGTCCTTTGGAAGCAGATCATAGAGGAGATCAGTGAGGACAGGATGAAGGAAATTAAACCGCAGCTCTGAAACTGACACCTGGACTTCACAGGTCTGAATCCATCCGTCGATCTCCCATCAGCCCTCCATCCTCTGCGGCGCCGGAGGATCAGGGCTCGTTTCCTCACAGAGATTTCACATTAAGCCGATTTACAGCGACTGAAGTTATGGGAGAGAACGTCAAAGCAGAAATGAAGAAGGGGAGAGAGACGAGGACGATCACATTTAAGCCGTTTCATGTTAAATATGAAGAGTGTAATCGCTGTGTGTGTGTGTGTGTGTGTGTGTGTGTGTGTGTGTGTGTGTGAGGTATCGGAGCCAAAGACCGCGAGTGAAAACCCCAGTTCAGCAGCTTCTCTTGTTGCTTTTTGTAGTGTGAGACAGACAGACAGACAGACAGACAGGCAGGCAGGCGGGCAGACAGGCAGGCAGCACCAACACTGTGGTTGAACACATTCGGGGGTCCAGTATTCTGTACTGAAGTA